>NC_029790.2:82703739-82706772 GCF_000816755.2 Arachis ipaensis
CAATGAATACATTGATTGAGGAAGAGATGAAAATGAACTTGATCCGGAGAATGCAACATCTCCTGAGCCCAATGAACTCCCATTTCTGATCTTACCCATTCTCTTTAATTTCTGCCATTTACTTTTATGAGAAATTACCCTATTCCTGTTTAAGATTCTACAATTTACTTTCCGCTATTTACATTCAGCTCTTTATTTCTAGCATTTACTGTTTCTGCTATTTACTTTCCCGCCATTTAATTTTCTGCAAATCTCAAATCAAATTCTGGTTCGCTCAACTAGAACATTCCTCTAATTAAAGTTGCTTGATCAATCAATCTCTATGGGATTCGACCTCACTCTATTGTGAGTTTTTACTTGACGACAAATTCGGTACACTTGCCGAAGAAAATTTGTTGAGAGACAAGTTTTGTGCGTATCAAGTTTTTGGCGCCGTTGCCGGGAATTGATTTTGTATCAACAATGATTAAGTTGGAGGATCACTAGATTGAGCATTTGTTATTCTGTTGATTTAAATTTCTGTTTGAGCACTTTACTTTCGGTTTCAGTTGTTTTGTATTCCCATCCCTTTAACCCCTTTATTTCAGTTGTTTACACTCTGTTTCACTCACTGATGGGATATTTTCGTGGAAAAACGAATTTCTCCAAAACACCCAAATCTAACCGGCAAGTGCACCGGGTCGCATCAAGTAATAATAACTCACGGGAGTGAGGTCGATCCCACAGGGATTGAAGGATTGAGCAATTTTAGTTTAGTGGTTGATTTAGTCAAGCGAATCAAGATTTGGTTGAGAGATTTGTGATTTGCATAATTTAAATTGCATAGAAAGTAAAGGAAATGGGTGAATTGCATGAAATTAAAGAGAACTGGAATTTAAAGTGCTGAATCTTAAAGAGCAAGAAATTAAATGGCAGAAACTTAGAACGCAAGAAATGTAAATTGCAGAATCTTAAAGTGCATGAAATGTAAATGGCTTGAATTGTAAAGGGAATTGGGAGTTGGATTTGCAGAAATTAAACAAGGAAAAGTAAATTGCAACAAACAGAGAAGTAAAGGATGTCTTGAATCAAACCGGATCTTAAAACAGAAATGTAAATAAGCATGAAAACAGTAAACAGGGAATGGGAAATGGGAAATCCGGATCTCAGGACCCAAGAGACTAGAAAACCAAGTCTAGATCTCAATGCCTTCCTAGATCCAACAAGAACAATTGCAAAGGAAATGTAGATTGCAAAGAAAGTAGATGAAAAGCAAGTAACAGAAACTGAAATTCAATTAAGCAGAGAATTAAACAAGATCCCAAGGTGAGATTGAAACAGAATTTCTCCAATTCTCCACCCAAAAATCCAAGACAAGAAAAGTAAAGAGTGCTGGGCAAGAACAAGGAAGAAGAGAGATCAATTCTCCTCCCAAATTCTCTTGAATTAAAACAACAATGCTAAGAAATGTAAAAGTGAGCTCTAAGCAAACCGAAAAGAAAGCTATTCTGAAAAACTAAAAGGGAAGCTCCCGGAAAAACTTAAATCCTATGCTATTTATACACTTTCTTCAAATGGTCTTCAAGCCTTCAATTGGGCCTTTGCTCTTGATGGAATTGGGTTGAGAGAGGCCTTGGTTGATTGCTCTTAGAGTTTGGAGAAGAACCGAATTGAACCGGGTTTGAAATCATGAAAGCTTGAGTAAAAGTTGGAGTAAAAGTTAGGGGCTAACTTTTGCTCCAACTTTTCACATCAGCACCCTTCCTTGCTGATACCAACGTTGGGGCAAAAGTTAGGGGTCTAACTTTTGCTCCAACGTTGGCCTCCCCTTGGTTATTCATGGCGCCAACGTTAGCCAAAAAGTTAGGGGCTAATGTTGGCGCAAACTTTTGCTAGTCCAGGGAGTGTTTTTCATGCGCCAACGTTAGCCAAAAAGTTAGGGGCTAACTTTTGCTCCAGCTTTTCCCCAAAAGTTAGCCAAAAAGTTTGAGGCTAACTTTTGGTCCAGCTTTTTGCTTCCGGGTTCATTTTCAATTAATCCAAAAGTTTGAGCTAAAGTTTGAGGCAAACTTTCGCTCAAACTTTTTGTCCTCTCTTCCTCCTAGCCATTCCTCCTTGCTTCAACCTTTCTCCAAGATTTCTTCACCTATCATTAATCAACCAAACACATCAAAGCTATGCTCAAAATCATGAGATATTCATTCTTTCATAATATGTGATAATTATAGCATAAAACCTCATGAAATAGCATGAATTCATACATGGTTGATTAAATCAAAGGAAACATGAAAATCTACCCAATTGGCTTGCTTATGGCTCAAGAAAGTGCATAATTCAGTTGAAAACAAAAGAAAAAGGCTAGTGAAACTAGGCTAAGATGACTTGTCATCACAACACCAAACTTAAAGCTTGCTTGTCCCCAAGCAAGAAATGAATTATGCTCATAGGTTCTTTCACTTAAGACGGATTGAAGAATAAATTGTAAGGTCCTGTGAGTGAAGTGATTAAGTTTCAATGGGGTGAACTCTAAATCATATGCTCTTGCAAGGGCTTTTACCTCCGGTTGGGTTGCCTCCCAACAAGCGCTCTTTTATTGTCACTAGCTTGACATCTTGCTCTTTGATTATGGAGGCTGGAAATCATAATGCCTCAGTTTTTCTCCTCTTGCTGAAGGATTCCTTTCCTCCATGACCTGCACAATCACAAACAATCCAAATGAAAATTGGACATTCTCATGCCAGAATGTAGTCAGAGGATTAGTTGACACCATGTGTCAAACAGTTGGTAAACTTGAGAGATTAATGAACGAAAATCACTTCTCTCGTTTATTTATCAAGCTATGAGAATCATATTTAGCAAGATAAACCAAGAAAACTTCACTCTATTGCTAAAGTGAGGTTTCAATCAGCTCAGGCAAAAATTCAAACAGTTAGTGTGTCAGTCAAAAATTAAAGAAAAAGTGCTTGATCTAAATTGCCACCTCACTTAATAATTGTCAATCTATTCAATCCCCGGCAACGGCGCCAAAAACTTGATGGGATATTTTCATGAAAA
>NC_029790.2:82706853-82713761 GCF_000816755.2 Arachis ipaensis
AGAAAACCAAGTCTAGATCTCAATGCCTTCCTAGATCCAACAAGAACAATTGCAAAGGAAATGTAGATTGCAAAGAAAGTAGAAGAAAAGCAAGTAACAGAAACTGAAATTCAATTAAGCAGAGAATTAAACAAGATCCCAAGGTGAGATTGAAACAGAATTTCTCCAATTCTCCACCCAAAAATCCAAGACAAGAAAAGTAAAGAGTGCTGGACAAGAACAAGGAAGAAGAGAGATCAATTCTCCTCCCAAATTCTCTTGAATTAAAACAACAATGCTAAGAAATATAAAAGTGAGCTCTAAGCAAACCGAAAAGAAAGCTATTCTGAAAAACTAAAAGGGAAGCTCCTGGAAAAACTTAAATCCTATGCTATTTATACACTTTCTTCAAATGGTCTTCAAGCCTTCAATTGGGCCTTTGCTCTTGATGGAATTGGGTTGAGAGAGGCCTTGGTTGATTGCTCTTGGAGTTTGGAGAAGAACCGAATTGAACCGGGTTTGAAATCATGAAAGCTTGAGTAAAAGTTGGAGTAAAAGTTAGGGGCTAACTTTTGCTCCAACTTTTCACATTAGCACCCTTCCTTGCTGATACCAACGTTGGGGCAAAAGTTAGGGGTCTAACTTTTGCTCCAACGTTGGCCTCCCCTTGGTTATTCATGGCGCCAACGTTAGCCAAAAAGTTAGGGGCTAACGTTGGCGCAAACTTTTGCTAGTCCAGGGAGTGTTTTTCATGCGCCAACGTTAGCCAAAAAGTTAGGGGCTAACGTTGGTGCAAACTTTTGCTCATCCAGGGAGTGTTTTTCATGCCAAAAGTTAGCCAAAAAGTTAGGGGCTAACTTTTGCTCTAGCTTTTGCCCAAAAGTTAGCTAAAAAGTTTGAGGCTAACTTTTGGTCCAGCTTTTTGCTTCCTGGTTCATTTTCAATTAATCCAAAAGTTTGAGCTAAAGTTTGAGGCAAACTTTTGCTCAAACTTTTTGTCCTCTCTTCCTCCTAGCGATTCCTCCTTGCTTCAACCTTTCTCCAAGCTTTCTTCACCTATCATTAATCAACCAAACACATCAAAGCTATGCTCAAAATCATGAGATATTCATTCTTTCATAATATGTGACAATTATAGCATAAAACCTCATGAAATAGCATGAATTCATACATGGTTGATTAAATCAAAGGAAACATGAAAATCTACCCAATTGGCTTGCTTATGGCTCAAGAAAGTGCATAATTCAGTTGAAAACAAAAGAAAAAGGCTAGTGAAACTAGGCTAAGATGACTTGTCATCACTCACCCACTACCTGTTTGATATATTGCATCACTCACACTAATAGCATTTTTTTTAGAATAGTTTCTGGATCTATTTCCTTGCTTGTACCTTGTTGGCTGTATGACAGGGAGAAGAAGCGGGGCTTCAAATTCCTTTGATTCTGAACCTGAGAGGACCTTCCTTAGATTAAGGAGGGAAGCAAGAGGAAAGAGAGTAGTTGGTGCTAAGGAAGAGGAAGGGTACTTTGAACCAAACATGGAGGAGAATATGGAGAACCATCATGAAGAAGAGGCTCACAACCATGGCAGAGAGGGTCTAGCAAATCATGCTAGGCAAGAGAGAAGAGTTCTGGGTTCTTACATCAACCCAAACCCAGGAAACTGTGGAAGTAGCATCCAAAGGCCAACCATACATGCCAACAACTTTGAACTAAAGCCACAGCTCATCACCCTTGTTCAGAACAACTGTTCATTCGGAGGGAGTGTCCAAGAAGACCCTAATCAACATCTAACTACCTTCCTGAGGATATGTGATACTGTGAAGTCTAATGGTGTTCATCCTGACACCTATAGACTACTTCTGTTCCCTTTCTCACTCAAGGACAAGGCATCTAAATGGCTGGAGTCCTATCCAAAGGAGAGTTTAGCAACTTGGGAAGATGTGGTGAACAAATTCCTGACAAGATTCTATCCTCCTCAACAGATTAACAGGCTGAGAGCTGAGGTGCAAACATTCAAGTAGCAGGATGGTGAGACTCTATATAAAGCATGGGAGAGGTTTAAGGACCTGACAAGAAAGTGTCCACCAGATATGTTCAATGAATGGGTGCAGCTACACATTTTCTATGAAGGCCTTTCCTATGAATCAAAGAAGGCAGTAGACCACTCATCTGGGGGATCTCTGAACAAGAAGAAGACCATTGAGAAGGCCATAGATATCATTGAAACTGTAGCAGAGAATGAATACTTCTATGCCTCCGAAAGAGGGAACACTAGAGGAGTGATAGAGCTAAACAATGTGGATGAACTGCTGGCCCAAAACAAGCTCATAACCAAGCAGTTGGCTGACCTCACCAAGAAGATGGAGAAGAACCATGTAGCAGCAATCACCACCTCATCAACGACCCAAGAAGAAGTGAATGAAGAAGCAGAGGGTAGTCAGGAGCAAGCCAACTACATTGGAAATTCACCTAGGCAAAACCATGATCCATACTCCAAAACCTACAACCCTGGATGGAGGAACCACCCAAACTTTGGGTGGGGAAATCAACAAGACCAAGGCATAGATCAAAGACGTCTGAATCCCAACAACTTAGCTCACCAACATGTCACACCTAGACCATATCAGCACCCACATAACCACCCCTCTCAACACTTCTACCAAGGCCAAACTAACCTTTCTCATCCATCCAACCCCAACCCACCATCATCTGATGACAGACTCTCGAAGATTGAAAACCTACTTGAAGGTATATGCAAAGAGATTCAAGACATCAAGGTGTTCAAGGAGGAAGTGCGAGCCAATTTTAAGAACCAGGGAGACACCATCAAGAGGTTGGAATCTCAAGTGGGGTATCTCTCTGAGCAGATTCCCAAACCTACAGATGGATTCCCAAGTGACACAGAGAAAAATCCGAGAGGTGAAACAAAGAAAGTAAGATGGGAAGATTGCAAGATGGTCACTACAAGTGATAAGGAGACTGAGGACAAGCCAAACAGGCCGCTAGAACAACTTGGAGATACCTCAGCAGACAAGAAGGAAAAAGATCACCAAGAACCAAAAATCTCACAACAGGAGCTGCTGAGACTCTATGCACCCTTTCTCCCACAGATGTAGTCATCAGGCTGGCTGACAAAACTCAAAAACAAGCAATAGGAGTGGTGGAAAACATGTTGATAAAGGTTGGGAAATACTTTCTTCCCACAGACTTTGTCATATTGGACATGGAAGAGAGTTACACTCACCCAATCATATTAGGAAGACCATTCCTAGCTACAGCCAGAGCACTCATAGATGTAGAGCGAGGGGAGCTAATCTTGAGGATCCATGATGAATAGCTCACCTTCACTGTTTTCAAACACTCACAAGAAGCAGATCAAGAGAACAAGGAACCAAGGAAGGATCACAGTGAGATACTGAAGGAAGAAACAAGCACTGAAGCACAACCAGCACATCTGGGAACTCCCTTGATTGATGAACAAGGCAAACAGCAACTGCCACAGCTCAAAGAAAATTAGGAGGAACCTAAACCACCAGAATCATATGAGACCAGTAACCACATTTCCTTAGAGGAGGAGGTCACAAAGAGTAAGACAACATCACAAGGAACAAAGAAGAAGGTACCAAGGAGGTGGAGGAACAAGAATATCCCTACTGAGGACTTCTCTCCAGGGGATAAAGTGATCTCAGCTTACTTCACAGATATCCCCCCTGATCTCCCCACTGTACCATCTCAGTTACCTAAGGTCTTCACTATCAACAGAGTTCTTTCCTTGGAACATGTAGAGATCATTGATATAACCAATGGATATAGGTCCACAGCAAGGGGGGAGGACTTGAAGCATTATCAACCTCCCTGATAATTGAGGAATCGTCGAGCTAGCGATGATAAAAGAGCGCTCTGTTGGGAGGCAACCCAACCTCAGGTAGTTTCCTTTTCATCTTTATTTCAATAAAGGTCACAAGTTGTTTCCCCTGTATTGCAAGGAGCTAAGTTTGATGTTCCATACCAAAACAATCCAAGAGTAAAAGTGTAATTTTAAGTTTGGTATTCCACCAAAGGATATTAGTTAGAATCACACTCCACTCCCAAAGCACATTGCTAGCTCCAACCAATCAAGGGAAACCACTTAGATGTAGTTAGACTTTAGATTGTTTTGTTAATAACAAGATATGAGGTTCTCTGCATATATGCAAGGTTTTGTACTGGGCAAGGAACTAAGTTTGGTGTTCACACACCAAATTAAGTTCAGAAGTCACAAGCATACATGCAAGCTAACTATTTCTCAAGTGCTTTGGGAACAAGCAACTTCCAATAACTTTGCAGGAATCTTATGAGGAAATGGTGCACCTTCACCCAAGGAAGTGAGGTAGCAAAGACTAGGATAATGACAAAAAGAGGGCAACTAGAAACCATCACCCAAAGGTTGTATTGTACTTAATTCCATGTACTTAGAATGAGGAAAGTTGGAAGTCCGAATGCACTTTTGATTAATAGTTACTTGTTAGTTGGAACCTTTTTAAATTCTGTCTTTTAAGTTTTTTATTGCTTAGGTCTAGGATTGCTAGTCTGAATGTCATTACTGCATCATTTCCTTACTTAATTGTATGCTTGTCCTTTTGAATCAAATGAAAAGAGAATGAGTGTTTTATAAAAGACCAGAGTGGAGTTCATACTATAGAGTAAGTTCCTGAGTTTGTGGTGTGGTCATAAGTTAGCTAAGTTGGTTCAACCACAAGGTGGGAAGACAACTATCTGTCATGAATCATATGCTTGAACACACCCCATGAGACTAGCTAAATAACAAGATCCTAATAAGAAAAAAGGAAAGAACAATCAAAGTTGAAGAATAAAAGAAAAATAGCAAGACCTCAGGGGTGGTGTTCCTGTACCAAGGATCTGCTTGGATTACTAAGCTCTCAGGGGTGCTTTATCACCTGGTAACTTGGGTTAACTAACCCGGGATTATCAGCTGGAAGTCCACTATCAAGAGCAATCTTTGCTACAGAACATTTAGTAACCCAAAGAGGTGCTGGACACCAAGACCTCAAGGAAAGAAAATAAACAAACCATGTTCTTGTGGTGTGTATGTATGGGGGAGAGACTTGAGGAAGTAAGTCCTTAGGGGTGCTTCAACACCTAGAACCTTGAACCAACTGGTTCGGGAGTGTTGGCTGAAAGCTTATTCTAAAGAGTTGCCCCCTTACAGAGCACTTAGCCTAAGAACACAAATAAGCCCTGAAATGACAACAAAAGGATCAATGAATAAAATTGAAATTTTGCAAGACTTTGATGCAATTGTTTGGATGATTTCAGGGAAGAAGAGGCTATGCAAGGAAGCAACAAAATCAATAAAGGAAGCTTGAATATCACATGTGGAGTTTAAGTTCCAGTTTAAGCCTAAACTGGAGCTTAAACGCCAAAATCATGAAGGATAAGAAATGCTGGGATTGAAGTTTAACCTCCAGTTTGACCTCAAACTAGAGGTTAAACGCCAGAATGATAAGCCTCACTAAAGAAGCATTCCACGTTTAACCTCCAGTTTGACCTCAAACTGGAGGTTAAACGCCAGAATGAGTATGCCACCCAGGGAGGAGTTCCACGTTTAACCTCCAGTTTGACCTCAAACTGGAGTTTAAACGCCAGAACCAGGAAGAGTACCAGGGAGCCATTCCACGTTTAAGCTCCAGTTTGACTCAAACTGGAGCTTAAACGTGTTCGATAGCTTTTCTACTCCAGGGTTGCTCTCTCCATCTCCACGTTTAACCTCCAGTTTGACCCCAAACTGGAGGTTAAACGTGTTCGACACCTCCAGGGCCACCATTCTAAGCTTCCACGTTTAACCTCCAGTTTGACCTCAAACTGGAGGTTAAACGTGCATGCACCCCTGCTTTAAGTTTGAGTCGTTGCAGTTTTTGTTTGTCTGTTTGTTTAATTTTCAAATAAGTGATAGTCTAAGTGTCTGGATAACTTCATCTTCTTAAACAAATGCTTGCCATGCTTGTTCTGTTTCCATAAAATAAAAGAAATGTTTGAACAAAAGTAACTCAATTCCATTTGGTAAGAAATCAAATAAGATTAAGTGGTGGTATGCATGTTTGATTGAATAGTCAGCTCACTAAGAAATAAAGTTAGAATTGTCACTTTTAGTGGAATTTAGGATGCTGTCTATGGATCTTGATGAATAAATGTCTTTGGCCATGAAAAAGAAAGAAAAAGAAGAAGAAAAAGCCACTGAAAAAGGGCAACCAAAAAGCAAAAAAAATTTGAGAGAATAAGCTAGGCATCAATGGTTTGAACTTCTGAGACAAATGCCTGTGGTGTTTATGTATTAAGGATATGCTTGGATGAATAGGTTCTGAGGAGTGTTTCAACACTTGGTAACTTGGGTTAACTAACCCGGGATTATCAACCAAAAGTCCATTATCAAGAGCAACCTAAATACAAAACATTTAGTCACACAAAGAGGTGCTGGGCACCAATGTCTCAAGAAGAAATGTGAACCAAAATGCCTAAAGTGGATATGTGTAGTGCACTGATAAGAAAAAGAAAATGCCAAAGGCTTGTGCAACACATGACACTAAGCAAACAAGGAGCAAAGTAGCTCTAAGTAAAAGAAAAGAAAAACAAAGAAGAGAAAAGTGCCAAAGACATAAGAATAACAAGAGGCCATAGCAATTTTTGATGGATGCAACGAAAAAGTGATAATCCTACCTGATAAGTATGAAAAAGTGATGCCGGTGCACTTGCCGGAAGGAATTTTGCCGATCGTGCAATTTCCTAAATCGTAGCATAACTAGTTTATGCGCATCAGTTAACATGGACTCTAACGTGGGAAATAGGGGTACATTGGAACGTTAGTGACAAAGGTAAGTGTCACTAACGTTCTCGAAGGATTGGCATTACTACGTTAGAAGCCACGTTAAC
>NC_029790.2:82714110-82721526 GCF_000816755.2 Arachis ipaensis
TTTCATTATGTATTCTCCATCTTTGTTTTCATTTTCTAGAGCTATGAACAACTAAACCCCTTTCATTGGGTTAGAGTGCTCTATTGTGATTTTATGGATCAATATTAGTTTTCATTATTCTTCTTCTATCTTTTCTCTTGATTTTACTTGAAAGCTTTCGATCTTCATCCAATTGGGTAGTTATCTTGGAAAAGAAGCTATTCATACTTGGATCTCTACTGAACCTTGAAAGAGGAATGAAAAGATCATGCTAGAAATGCTTTCTCATGCTGGACCAAATTGGGTTTGGATGGATATGTGACTATAATCCTACCAACACCTGATTTGGGAAATGCATGTGGTATAATCAATGACCATACTTCATCTCTTCTCATGAGCAATTGACCAAGGAATTGGCTATTGATCAAGATTTGAGAGATTGAATTACCAAGAAATTGGAATTCGATCACTTAAGATTGCCAAGGAGATCAATGAATGCATTGATTGAGGAAGAGATGAAAATGAACTTGATCCAGAGAATGCAACATCTCCTGAGTCCAATGAACTCCCATTTTTGATCTTACCCATTCTCTTTAATTTCTGCCATTTACTTTTATGAGCAATTACCCCATTCCCGTTTAAGATTCTGTAATTTACTTTCCGCCATTTACATTCAGCTCTTTATTTCTAGCATTTACTGTTTCTGCTATTTACTTTCCCGCCATTTAATTTTCTGCAAATCTCAAATCAAATTCTGGTTCGCTCAACTAGAACATTCCTCTAATTAAAGTTGCTTGATCAATCAATCTCTGTGGGATTTGACCTCACTCTATTGTGAGTTTTTACTTGACGACAAATTCGGTACACTTGCCGAAGAAAATTTTTTGAGAGACAAGTTTTGTGCGTATCAACACCATAAAACTTTATTTAACCTACTAAACTACTAAGTATATTCAACAAACTCAAGAAAACATGAAATTAAACTAATGACCAATATGTATAAAAGGGAAAAATGAAAAGAATTTACCATGGTGGGGTGTCTCCCACCTAGCACTTTTGTTTATTGTCCTTAAGTTGGACTTATGGGGAGCTCCTCTTAAGGTGGCTTGTTCTTGAAGCTATCCTTGAACATCCACCAATGCTTGAATCTCCAATAAGCTTTAGTCTTCAAAGATGATAACTCCAAGCCTTGATGGAGTTCCACACAAACCATAGGCTCCCAAGTTTGATTCTCCTTGTGCGATCCGGGATCTCACACTTTGTTTTGACACCCATCTTCAAATTGATCATCATGATTCCAATTGGGTGAGAAGTAATCCGAATTCTCAATTAAACACTAAAGCATCTTCCTAGACCCCTTTAGTTGAGAACTATACCAACCATTGCACTTAGACTTTGAGTTTCCAAGCAAAAGGAACCTTGATTAGCATTTCCACCCAATAACCAATTCTCTCTTACTCTTAACTCCACAAAGAGCTCTAAGTTGCCCATCCGTCTCAAGCAAACCATATTCAAGTGAGAAATTAAAGCTTAGGGATAAGAATTTTACCCACTTGAATGTTGTATTGGATGGTGACTTAGGAAGGGGTGGTTCCAATGTTCTTGCAAGTTCCACTCCCTTGTACTCTTCCATGATTACCTCCACCTCTTTACTACTTTCCTCAACTTCAACCCCTTCCTCTTGATGGCTCTCTTCCAATTCAATCTCTTCTTCATTGCTCACCAAGGGTACGGGAGATGAGGTATCTTCTTCCTTACCCTCTATGTCAGACCCAATTGGAAAGGATTCAATTGTACATAAGAATTCTTCAATGATTGAATCCATCTCTTGGTCAACCTCTTCAAAGGCTTCAACCACTTCTTCCGGCTCAATTATCTCGACTTCCTCCCCTTGTGGAAATCCTTGTTTCACCCCTTCTTCTACACCTTGAAGCTTTAAACTCACTCCCTCACTATGCTCCTTGATTGCTTCTCGACATTCAACAATGGGAGTGGAACCATTGTTGAAAATGGAACCATGTATGATTCATATGGTTAATAAGGTGGTTGGTATGGTGGATAAGGGTTAGGGTCATATGGAGGTATTTGGTGAAAAGGGGCTTGTGAGTAAGGTGGTTCAGAATTATGTTGAGGAGGTAGTTCATAGGCATATGGTGGTGGTTGTTGACAATCACAATAAGGGTCACCACATCCATTAGATTGATATGCATTAGGATTGGAATTATACCCATAAGAAACCGGAGGAGGTTGTTGCTAAGAAGGGTGATCAATCCTTTGAGGCTCCTCCCATCTTTGAATGTTCCATCCTTGATGCATGTTGTCATTATAGTTCCCACTCCCTACAACATAATTTGAGCCAAACTCATAGCCAAAGTGAGGATGAGAATTCATAATAGCAAAGAGAAACAAAGACTAACAAAAATAAGCAACAAAGTCCTAAAGCTAACAAAAACTAACAAATAAGCAAAAAGCAAACATATTCACAATATTCACAATAGCCAATAATGTAACACCATTGCAACTCCCCGACAACGGCGCAATTAATTTGATACAAGGTTTTATACCGGTTCGGAATTCCACAAAATAATTCTGTTGTTAGTATATTCCAAACCAATAGATAATCCTCAAATCAAATTAAATTTAGTTTTGTCACAAGTACAAACCCCAATGAATTTATAACCGAAGTATTTGAACTCCAGGTCGTCTCACAAGGAATTGCAATGAAGTGGTCAATTATTGGCTATGAAGATGCAAGGGGGTTTGGTTGATATAAGGGGCAATAAAAAAAATGACAAGAAAAGTAAAGAGAGCAATTAAAGAAAGCAATCAATAAAGAGAGACATTCATGGCAAGGTTTGAGATCATAAGCTTTCTTTCCTAGTCACTAATAACAATAATTAACAAGAATTTATCTTATTTTGTCATCTCCAACATTGGAAGAAGGTATAAGTTATCTTCCATGAGAGAAAGTCAAACAAGACTAGTTAATCTCAAATCAAAATTCCTAATCAACTTACTAATTGAATTAGCAAAAGATTAGTGTCATTGAAAATGATATTAACTAACAACTCTAGATCACCAACATAGGTTGGGTCTTCATGACTCAAGATTGCCTAATTACTCTTTCCAAGCCAAGAATGCTCAAAGTCTACTCTAAAGCCCAATGATAAACCCATATTTTATGATATATTTTGTACTTAATTTGAGTAATTTATTCAATCCTTCACCCACTTATTCATATTAATTGCATGGTTTTACTTTCCCTTCCTTATTATGTGATGTATGTGAAAAACATGTTTCCTATGCTTTAAAATTAATTATTTTAATTACCTTTATTTCCATTCGGTGTCGTGTTTAGTGTGTTGAGTAGTTTCAGATCTTCTAAGGTAGGAATGACTCAAAGGATGGAAAAGGAAACATACAAAAATGGAAGGAAAGCACAAAACGGAGTTTCTAAAGAAACTGGTATCCACGCGATCGCATGGGCGACGCGGACGCATGCCAAGCGCGAATCAACAGCGACGCGGCCGCATGACTGACGCGACTGCGCGCCTTAAGCAAAACACATATGACGCGGCCGCATGACTGACGCGACCGTGTGACGAGAAAAGCTCGGAATGGCGCGACCGCGTGAACCACGCAGATGCGTGACAGAGGCTACGCACCAGAAATTGCAAAAAACGCTCATAGCGAATTCTGAAGCCCTTTTTGGCCCAAATCCAAGTCCAGAAGGCATAGAAAAGAGGTTATAAAGTGGGGAAACGCATCCATTTAGAAGAGCTCGCCAATTTAGTTACTTCTCATGATTTAGATCTAGTTTTGAGAGAGGTTCTCTCCTCTCTCTCTTAGGATTTAGGACTTCTCTTAGTTTTAGGAGTGACTCTCAATCCCAGGTTTAATGTTCCTTTATTTTAAGCTTCCCTTTCACTTTTATTCATTCCATTACTTTAGTTGATTATTTACTTTGCCATTTAATTTATGAATTCTTCTATGTTCCAGATTATTTGAATTAATATTATTTAAGGTATTTCAGTTTAATATTGCTTTCTTTTATTTATGCTATTATTGCTTTTACTCTGAAGACATCTTTATTCCAATAGATTTACTTTTTCCCTTTTGGTCTTGGTTAAGGAATCAGTAACTCAGGAGTTATCTTAGCTCAATATAATTGATAACTGTTATCTTTGCTAATTGAACTGAACTTCAATAATCCCAACCTTTTCTTAGGAAATAAATAGGATTCAAAGATCAAGCTAATTAGTCCCTTGACTTTCCTTTGCTTTAGTAAAGGTCAACTAAGTGGAATTAAGATTCAATCTTCTTTATTATTGAGAAGTGTAACTAATTTGGACTTCCAATTTCTCATCCCTTGCCAAAAGTTTGTTTTACAGTATTTATTTATTTTTAATTTCCATTTAAATTATTTGTTATATTTGTTCCTCATTCTTAAAACCCCAAATTTGCAATCTCCATAACCAATAATAAGAACATACTTCCCTGCAGTTCCTTGAGAAGACGACCCGAGATTTGAATACTTCGGTTAACAATTTATTTAGGGGTTTGTTACTTGTGACAACCAAAACTTTTGCAAGAAAGGTTGATTGCTTGGTTTAGTAACTATACTTGCAACGAGGGTTTACTATAACTTCTAAACCATCAATCTTCAGCTCTTTCAAAATGGCACCGTTGCCGGGGAATTGCTAACGTGTGCCTTATTATTGGTTATTGTAAACTTTTGCGTGGTCTAGAAATTTGCGGATAAATCCTTGTTGCAAGTATAGTTTCTAAACCTTCAAAAGTCCTTTCATACAAACGTCTTGGGTGTCACAAGTAACAAACCCCTTTAAAAATTGTTAACCGAGTATTTAAACCTCGGGTCGTCTTCTCAAGGAACTGCAAGGAAGTATGTTCTTACTATTGGCTATAAATGTTGTAATCGGGGTTTAGAAGGTGAGAAGCAAGTGATTTAAATGACAAGCAAAGTATATGGCAATTAAAATAAATAAATACTGTAAAGCAAACTTCTGGCAAGGTAAGAGAAATTGGAAGTCCAACTTAGTTATCTCTCTCAACAATAATGAAAGTTGAATCAAAATTCCACTTAGTTAACCTTTACTAAAGCAAAGGAAAGTCAAGGGACTAATTAGTTTGACCTTCGAATCCTATTTATTTCCTAAGAAAAAGTTGGGATAATTGAAGTTCAGTTCAATTAGCAAGATAGCGATTATCAGTTATGTTGAGTTTGATAATGTTGAGTTACTGATTTCTTAACCAATACCAAAAAGGGAAAAACTAAAATTACTGGAATAAAAATTGTCCTTAGATGGAAGCCAATGAATTAAAGAGAGCAATCATAAACTGGAATACCTCAATTATCATTAATTCAAATAACAATCTGTAACATGGAATAATTCGTAAATTAAATTATAAAAGTAAATAATCAACTCAAGTGCTGGAATAAATAAATAAAAGTGAAAAGGGAAGCTTAAAACAAAGAAACATAAAACCTGGATCGAGAGTCACTCTTACAAACTAAGAGAAGTCCTAAATCCTAAGAGAGAGAGGAGAGAACCTCTCTCAAGACTAAATCTAAATCATGGAAAGTGAAAATTGGTGAGCTCCCTCTGAATGGATGCATTCCCCTACTTTATAGCCTCTAGTCTGTGTGTTCTGTACTTGGATCTGCGCCAAAAGGGCTTCAGAAATTACTGGGGGCGTATTCTGTAAATTCTGATACGTGGCCTCTGTCACGCGTCCGTGTGGGTCACGCGGTCGCGTCATCTGATGCTTTTCCTTGCCACGCGGTCGCGTTAGTCATGCATCCACGTCGTATGCGTTCTACTTAAGGCGCGCGGTCGCGTCAGTCATGCGGCCGCGTCGCTGCTTCTTCGCTTCTGGCATGCGATCGCGTCGTCCATGCGATCGCGTGGATACCAGTTTCTGCAAAACTCCGTTTCGCACTTTCCTTCCATTTTTGTACGTTTCCTTTTTCATCCTTTAAGTCATTCTGCCTTAGAAAATATGAAACTACTCAACACACTAATCATGGCATCGAATGGAAGTAATGGTAATTAAAATAATAAATTTTAAAGCTTAGGAAACATGCTTTTCACATACATCACATAATAAGGAAGGGAAAGTAAAACCATGCAATTAATATGAATAAGTGGGTGAAGAATTGAATAAATCACTCAAACTAAGCACAAAATAACTCATGAAATATGGGTTTATCAACTTCTCCACACTTAAACAATAGCATGTCCTCATGCTAAATCCAAGGTAAAGAACAAGGTAAGGTTAAAGTGGTAGAATGTTATGCAATGTAACCTATTCTAAATACATCGATCTAAATGCATCGACCTAGATGAGTCATGCAATTCCAATTTATCCACTCATATATAAAGCTTACATGTAGTCAAATTAATTCACATTCTCAAGGAGTCATATATATATATATATATAGCCAACCCTTAAATAATAAAGCATTTTAGCAAATGAGATGGGAAATAAAAATATTGTACAAACTTGCAAAATAATTAGTAAATTAAGCACAGATATATGTTGATGAGTTATTGAACCCTCACTGGATTTTGTGTTTACCCTCTAGTCACTCAGTGTTTATTGGGTTTATTCACTCTACTTTTCTTTTTATTCTTACTTTCTATAACTTTGTTCTTCATCTAACCAATCAATAATTATAGAGTACAGTCATACCAAAAATCATGAGGTCTTTAATTAAGGTTGTAATGGGGCCAAGGTAAAGGTAAGGATGTATGTATAAGGCTAAGTGAGCTAATAAGTGAATCCTTAATTAGACTAAGATCTCACCTAACATACATATTTAATAGAACAAAACTTCTTTACCAATTTTCCCATATTATCCCACTTGTTGTTACATGCTCATGTTTCAATTTTATTTTATTTTTATCCCATGTGCATTGCTTTTAATTTGCATTGGGGAATTCTTTTGTATCCCCTTTTTATTAAATGCTGAAAAATAACTTTCTCTCTTTTTTTTTAATGCACATGGTAATTAAATCACTTTGATTTCTCATGAGCATGCTTCCCAAATTTTATTTTATTTCTTTCAACTTTTCTACCTTTTGTTTCTATCATCCATGTTCCCAATAGGTTTCCCATATTTCAATCTATTCAAAATTTTCTATCTTAAGCTAACCAAGGATTCGACTTGGGATTTTATTTTGTTTTTCTGCTTAAGGCTAGTCGTGTGGCTAAATAGAATAAAAAGGGATTTTAAAGGCTCAAGGGGGCTAACAAGGGTGATGTGAAAGGTAGGTTATTTTTGGGGTAAGTGAGCTAAAATCAAATGATGGCCTCAATCATTCTTTTGGTATGTATCTATATTCTATATTCTATAATTGGACATATAGATTAAAGCAAAGTAAAGAACATCAGAATAAAAAGAAGCGAAACACA
>NC_029790.2:82721678-82732834 GCF_000816755.2 Arachis ipaensis
TTTAAAGTTTTGATGTTCCTCCTTGATGAAATGTTGTCAACTTAACTATATGATGTAATGCTATATATACAAGGTTTATGGATTTAAATATGTTATGTTCAATTTCCTAGCTTACTTCCTTTTTATTTTTCAATTTAAACTATGCTATCTTATGCTAAAAAGGGTAAACTATACTAATTAATCCACTAATAAGTCAGAATTGCAAACTAAACTAAATAACTAAAAATATGAACTAAAAATGCAAAATGCAGAAATAGAGTAAAAATACATAAAAGTAGTAATGTATAAGTACTCAGAAAATAACAGTAAAAAGAAAAATACAGAAAAATATCCAAAATAAAAGAAAAAAGAGATGTAGTGGTTCACCAAAATAAAACGCCAGAGATGGCGACCTTCCCACACTTAAAATGAAGCATCGTCCCTGATGCTCAGTCAAGCCGGGTGTGAAGGGGTGTCATCACTGGTAGGGATGGTAGCTAGAGGCTCTGTGGTGGTGGTGGGCTGAGGGTCTGGCTGCTGTAGAGGCGGTGCTGACTGGATCCGGATCTCCGGATCTGCAGCCTCGATCTGATGCGTAACCTCTTGATGTGGTGCAGCCTGCTCTGTGCCTGCCTGCTGATGGGTCTCCTCCTGGAAGTGAGTCACCTCCTCGTGCTCATCCTCCTCCTCCTCTGATGGCTCTGATGGTGTGTCGGGCTCAGAGGGGATGTCACCACCCTGTCGGATCAGCAGCTTCAGATGCGAATAGTGTCGCTGGCTGCGACGCTCTAATCTCTCATACCGGCGCCGGTTACGGCGCTCCATCTGATCAAGCTGTCGGAATAGGCGGTGCACGTGGCGGTATACGGGCTCAGAGGCAGGTGGGGGTGCAGTGGTGGCAGCAGGGGCAGCAGGGGCAGCCGTGGATGAAGAGGGTCCAGCAGACGGTGGGGCTGTCTCATCAGTAGCAGTGAAGGGTGGTGGTCTGTAGCCCAAAGCTAGGAAGTTCCTGCTATGAGGAATGATCTTCCTGCAGTCTGCCGCTGGTGGTCTCTCATCGGCATCCTCCCATGGCACGTCAGCTCGACGGCCTAGCTGTGTAACCAGGTACGGAAAAGGGAGGGTGCCTCAGACGTGGACCCTGGCCATATAATGCCGGATAAAGCGTGGCAGGTAAAGGTCCTTACCCTCCATCACACACCATAGGAGGGTCATCATAGCAGTTGGGGTCTCCGTCTCATGAGTACTCGGCATGACATAGTTGCTCAAGATCTGGTGCCATAACTGAGCCTCATCATTTAAGTACGCCCTCTTGATCCTTCTAGGCATGGTGGTGTCCTGACCCATCTCCCAAGGAACCGTCGGGTCGTGAGCTATCCGTACCTTCACAGCATCCTAATCAAACTGCTTCAGGTGCATGTCCTCCTCAGCCTTTGTATAACCATCAGGCTGATCGAACTTGGCTGGGAGCCGGAGAATGTCCTCTATGGCCTCCTCAGTGACCAGAATCTGCTTTCCTCTCAGGTTCACTGCATCGAGGGTGGTGATGTAGTAGTTGCAGTAGAATTCCCTGACCCAAGATGCAATGACCTCTGTCAGTGCTCTCTCCAGAAAGAACCAGCCTCTTTGCTTGATTTGCTCGATGGTGTACTGCTGGAGTGCTTCTGGGATCCTCAGAGTTCTCTCCAAGTATAGATCCCTGGAGTTTGCAAATGCCGTATACTTCAGCTCACAGTAACGGTTTGCAAAATTTATTGAATCATTTACAGGGAGCAGCTGGTCAGCTTTTTCCTGCTATGTAAAGTTCTTCTCCCGCCATGAGGAATCATGCATTAGGTCAATGATGGACTGGGAGAAATCTCCTCTCTTGCGCTTGCCAGTAGCCTTTCCCTTTCCTTTTCTCTGTGAGGCAGACATCCTGAAAAATGGAAAACCAGGATATGGATAAAAATAGGGAAGCAAATAGGCAATTAAACAAAGAAAACTCAAAGCGGCAAAGGAGAATGGGAAATAGGTAAATGAGTTAAGTAATGGTGTATTAAGGATTGTATAGTAGTTTAAAGGTTTGAAAGGAAGAATTTACAATCCAAAATGTATCAGAATCCAAGTTAAATAGAGAAATTGTCATAATGCCATGGTGAGAAAGTTAGAGGTAAATGAGAAAAAATCAGAAAAGAGATTTGGAAAAAGTTAGTATGGTTAGAATTTGAAAGAGGGGTTAGTAAATTAAAATTAGTGAGGCAGTAAAATGTGGGTTAAAGTAAGTGGCATAAAGAAAATATTCCACGTAACAAGGATTCACAATTATGACTAGAAATAACTCATAACCAAACAAGAAAAACAGGGTGATGTTGATTCAAACAGATATAAAGAAGGTAAGAATTGGAATCAGAATATCACAAATGCAGTTTATAAACCAGGAAATCAAGGAGGATAAGAAAGTCTGCCATAGCATTCAGGAAATGGTTTGGTTAAAGCAGAGGACAACAGAGTTCAGATTGCCAAACCAAAACAAGAATGAAAACAATTCACAAGAAATTTGGGCAGCATTCCGGCTAAAATTTGATTATCCCGGAAAATAAACGGCAAACAAGGCAGTTCATATGAATAAAAAAACTTGCTGCAGTTACCTATTATTAATAGAAACATGAAAATTCAGAGTAACAAGCAGCGAATGCAGGAAATTGCAGCATATGAACAAGGTCACAGGAACAACAGAATTGTAGTTTTGATAAAACAGAAGCATGAACAGTGCAAATAAACATACCTAGGGCCACTAACCACAGCCTAAGCTACCTAACAACCAAAAATCCACTATAACATGCATATCTAGCTATCCTAAACATGAACATAAACGGAGAAAAAATAAGAAAAACTACGAACGGATAAAAGGGATTGCGTGTTGCGGAACCTGGAAGGCTGAATAATGAGAGTAGGCAGGAAGGTGGATGGGTGGTGGTGGGCACGGTGGGGGGGGCTGCGCGACTGATAGGGTTCGCGTGGCTGGGGGGTTATATTTTGAAATCCACGCGGCCGCGTGGGGCATGCGGTCGCGTGGTGGGGGTGAAAATGGGGGTGACGCGATCGCGTAGGTCGCGCGATCGCGTGAGAGGGGTGGAAGAGGGGATGACACGATTGTGTGGGTCGCGCGATCGCGTCACTGTAAATTGTGCTAAACGCACGACTCCAGCACCGTTTCAGTGCAACTCTCTGTCTCCTTCTGGGGTGATGTGCAATCCATGCGACGCGATCGCGTCGCTCACGCGGTCGTGTGGGATTGGTATTGTGCAAGTGACGCGATCGCATAGGGCATGCGATCGCGTGGGCCAATTTGTACAAAACACACAAGGGCCACACGATTCCAGCCTAACTTTCTGGACATTGGATATTTACGCCGATCTCCAGGTCACGCGATCGCGTGGATGACGCGGTCACGTGGATAGTGTTTTCGCAATATGACGCGATCGCATGGGGCATGCGGTCGCGTCGTGCATCCCTTTTTTTTATATGTATGATAAATACAGAATGCAATGATTAATATGAATGCTATGCATGATTCCAGGTTCAATGAAGTAAAATGAAAAGGAAAAAAAATTAAAGCAATTAACAAGAAATAAATTGAAAAAGAAGCGACCATACCATGGTGGGTTGTCTCCCACCTAGCACTTTTAGATAAAGTCCTTAAGTTGGACATTGGAGGAGCTTCCTGCTATGGCGGCTTATGTTTAAATTCGTCCAAAAATCTCCACCAGTGCTTGGAATGCCAATAGCCTCCGGGGTCTCATACTAGGCATGTAAAGCTTCTGAGCAGCTTCAGACAAATTTTCAGGCTCCCGGGGTGACGAATGTCGGAATAGATTCCAGGATCCCAAGCTTTGCTATTAAATCCGCCTCCATCTGGGCGTTTTAAAAAGTAGAATCTCACCATGGTGACCAAACGTTCTCCGCGATCCATGCAATTGATCATGATACCAATCCATGTACTTCGAGGTGAAGCGTGGAACCTTATTGAAACTTGTGCACCAGCTCTGAGTACGAGCCATTTCCCTCTTACTCTTAAAGCCGCAAAGAGCTCTAAGTTGGCCATCTATTTCAAGCATAAGGCACACGTTAGCAGTTCCCCGGCAATGGCGCCATTTTGACGTTAGGATTTTTGCCAGTAAAGAATTTCATAAAAACAGTCGCGTTGTAGATATAGTCTCTAAACCGATAGAAATCCCTTCGTACAAACATTTTGGGTGTCACAAGTAACAAACCCCTTTAAAAATTGTTAACCGAGTATTCAAACCTCGGGTCATCTTCTCAAGGAACTGTAAGGAAGTATGTTCTTATTATTGGCTATAAAGGTTGTAATCGGGGTTTAGAAGGTGAGAAGCAAGTGATTTAAATGACAAGCAAAGTATATGGCAATTAAAATAAATAAATACTGTAAAGCAAACTTCTGGCAAGGTAAGAGAAATTGGAAGTCCAACTTAGTTATCTCTCTCAACAATAATGAAAGTTGAATCTAAATTCCACTTAGTTAACCTTTACTAAAGCAAAGGAAAGTCAAGGGACTAATTAGTTTGACCTTTGAATCCTATTTATTTCCTAAGAAAAAGTTAGGATAATTGAAGTTCAGTTCAATTAGCAAGATAGCGATTATCAGTTATGTTGAGTTTGATAATGTTGAGTTACTGATTTCTTAACCAATACCAAAAAGGGAAAAAGTAAAATTGCTGGAATAAAAATTGTCCTTAGATGGAAGCCAATGAATTAAAGAGAGCAATCATAAACTGGAATACCTCAATTATCATTGATTCAAATAACAATCTGTAACATGGAATAATTCGTAAATTAAATTATAAAAGTAAATAATCAACTCAAGTGCTGGAATAAATAAATAAAAGTGAAAAGGGAAGCTTAAAACAAAGAAACATAAAACCTGGATCGAGAGTCACTCTTACAAACTAAGAGAAGTCCTAAATCCTAAGAGAGAGAGGAGAGAACCTCTCTCAAGACTAAATCTAAATCATGGAAAGTGAAAATTGGCGAGCTCCCTCTGAATGGATGCATTCCCCTACTTTATAGCCTCTAGTCTGTGTGTTCTGTACTTGGATCTGGGCCAAAAGGGCTTCAGAAATAGCTGGGGGTGTATTCTATAAATTCTGATACGTGGCCTCTATCACGCGTCCGCGTGGGTCACGCAGTCGCGTCATCTGGAGCTTTTCCTTGCCACGCGGTCGCGTTAGTCACGCGTCCGCGTCGTATGCGTTCTACTTAAGGCGCGCGGTCGCGTCAGTCATGCGGCCGCGTTGCTGCTTCTTCGCTGCTGGCATGCGATCGCGTCGTCCATGCGATCGCGTGGATACCAGTTTCTGCAAAACTCCGTTTCGCACTTTCCTTCCATTTTTGTACGTTTCCTTTTTCATCCTTTAAGTTATTCTGCCTTAGAAAATCTGAAACTACTCAACACACTAATCACGGCATCGAATGGAAGTAATGGTAATTAAAATAATAAATTTTAAAGCTTAGGAAACATGCTTTTCACATACATCATATAATAAGGAAGGGAAAGTAAAACCATGCAATTAATATGAATAAGTGGGTGAAGGATTGAATAATTCACTCAAACTAAGCACAAAATAACTCATGAAATATGGGTTTATCAACGACCATTCTACAATGCATACCCAGCTGATAGATATGGTAGACAACCTTGTAACTACCAACAAGCCCCATCCCGTGCCTATAGAGCATCCTCTCAACATAACCTCGAACCACCACACTCACAAGCTTCTATTCACCATTCGCCACCACATGATCCCTATTTACCCCATCTCCAATCCAATCACTCCCAAGCACCACCACTTCCCTATGTTTCATGTCCAAATCCATCACCCCGAGAATCAGAGGTTCGCCTCAAGGAAACAGTAAATAAACTTCAAACAAATATTCGACAACTAGAGCAAGCAGTAATTCAATTAGCTTCCAGATGTTCGAACATTCAAGGACCAACCACAGCCCCATGTGGACAATCTAACGAAGAGCGTAGCATGAAGGAAATACTAGAAACTCCAGTGGACAAGACAGAGAATAAATTCGTACTAGAACAAGTAGAAGGAGCTGTCATTACGCAAGAAGAAGAGTTGGTTGAAGATCTAAGGGACGCTGAACCTCCATGGGAATTCAGAGCTGAAAAGAACTCCGTCAAGGACATTACAGTTAATGCTAAGGAGGACAGTGCACAATCCCCAAGGCAAGTCATTTATGAAGAACTAGACAGAATAACCCAGGACACAAATTCCTTTTATGATGATAGTAACAAGTCAAGTTCTCTTAGTGATGAACTTGCATCCGCAAGTGAATTCTCTGAGATCGAAGAATCTTCCCCAAATGAATACGAAGATGATGCAGAGGTAGATTTCCCTCAACCTCCAATCTATGACTCGAGTGATGAGGAAGACACAGAAGACTTTGACCAGGACACAGATGCATTTGAAGAACCTTGCAAAGAAGTGGAGGAATTCATAGAAGAGCACAAGGGAGTAGAACTTACAGAACCACCGGAAGCACCTTCCCCAAGGCCATTACCACCCACTACAAGCTTCAAGTGGGTACAATCCTTAACTTTCAACTTTACTTTTTCACTTGAATACAGTTTGCTTGAAACAGATGGCCAGCTTAGAGCTCTCTGCGGCTTTAAGAGTAAGAAGGAAATGGCTCGCGCTCAGAGCTGGTGCACAAGGTTCAATAAGGTTCCACGCTTCAACTTGAAGTGCACGGATTGGTATCATATTCAATCGAATGGATCTCGGAAAACGTTTGGTCACCATGGTGAGAATCTACTTTCTAAACCGCCCAGATGGAAAAATATAGATCAAGACGAAGGCGGATTTAAAAGCAAAGTTTGGGATCCTGGAATCTATTCCGATATTCGTCATTCCGGGAGCCTAAAAACTTGTTTGAAGCTGCTCAGGAGCTTTACATGCCTAGTTTGGGACCCCGGAGGCTATTGGCATTCCAAGCATTGGTGGAGATTTTTGGATGAATTTAAACATAAGCCGCCATAACAGGAAGCTCTTCCAATGTCCAACTTAAGGACTTTAACTAAAAGTGCTAGGTGGGAGACAACCCACCATGGTATGATCATTCCTTTTGCACTTTTAATTTTATTTAGTTTTGTTTGTTTTTGAGTTTTATTTTATTTTATTAAACCTGGAATTTTGCATCGCATTCATATTAATCATTGCATTCTGCATACTGCATAAAAAAAAGAGGGTGCGCGACGCGACCGCATCACTCATGCGATTGCGTCATATTGCGAAAAACACTACCCACGCAACCGCGTCATCCATGCCGCCGCGTGATATGGAAATCGGCGTAATGATCCAACGTCCAGAAAGTTGGGCTGGAATCGTGCGGCCATTGTGCGTTTTGCACAAAATGCCCACGCGATCGCATGCCCCATGTGATCGCGTCGCATGGATTACACAACGCCCCAAAAGGAGACAGAGAGTTGCACGGAAACGACGTTGAATTCGTGCGTTTCGCACAAATTTCAGCGACGCGATCGCATGGCTTAGGCGATCGCGTCATTCAATCTTTTTTGCCCTCCATGCAATCGCGTCATCCACGCATATTCGGCCTACCAAGTTCCGACGAACGCCCCCTTCTATCCGTAGTCATTATTTCATTATTTTCTGTTTATGTTCATGTTTAGGCTAGTTAGATATGCATGTTGTAGTGGATTTTAGGTTGTTAGGTAGCCTAGGATGTGGTTAGTGGATATAGGCCTGTTTACTTGCACTGTTCATGTTTTTGTTTTATCCAATTTGCAATTCTGCTGTTGCTATGATGTTTGTAATGTTCATATGCTGTGATTTCTTGTTTCATGCTGCTCTTTAAACTGAATTTTCATGTTTATATTCCTTATATGTAATTGCAAGCTTTAATTTTAATTCATATGAACTATTTGATTGTTGTTTATTTTCTGGGACAATCCAATTTTAGCCGGAATGCTGCCCAAATTTCTGTAAACTATTTTCATTCATGTTTCGGTTTTGGCATTTTGAAATCTGCTTTCCTCTGCTTTACCCAAACCCATTTATGAATGTCGGGCATGCATTCTTATTCTCTTTGATTTCCTGGTTCATATATTGCATTTTTGATGTTTGATTCCAATTTTTGCTATTTCTATATCTTTTTGAATCATCATCAACCTGTTTTTCCTTGTTTAGTTATGAGTTACCTATCGCTTCTAATTATGAATGCTTGTTACTTAGAAACTTATCCTTATGCCACTTACCTTAACCCATTTTTCATTAACTCACTAATTCTAATCTCCTGAACTCTTTTTTTTAATTCTAACCAAACTAACCTTTTAAAATCTTTTTTCTGGTTTTTCACTTTCTTTTAACCCTCTAACCATGGCATACTGATAATTTTTCCTACTTAACATTCCTTCTATTACATTTTGGATTGTAAATTTTTCCTTTCGAACTTTTAACTCCTATACAATCCTTAATGCACATCTCCTTAACTCATTTACCTCATTTTAATTCTCTTTTGCCACTGTGTGTTTCTTTTGACTATTTGCCTTTTGTTTTCCTATTTTTTTTATATATCCTGGTTTTCTATTTTCCAGGATGTCAGACACCTATAGAAAGGGAAAAGGAAAGGCTACCACAGGCAAATGTAAAAGAGGAGAATCCTCTATGTCTATCATAGATCTCATGCATGATGCCTCCTGGCGGGAGAAAAACTTCACCCCGCAGGAGAAGGCCGACCAATTGCTCCCTGCTAATGACCCAGTAACGTTTGCAAACCGATACTGTGAGCTAAAGTATCCGGTGTTTGCAAACTCCAGGAACCTATACCTAGAGAGGACTCTGAAGATCCCAGAAGAACTCCAGTAATACACCTCTGATCAGATCAAACAAAGAGGCTGGTTCTTTCTGGAGAGAAACCTGTCTGAGGTCAATGCATCTTGGGTAAGGAAATTCTACTGTAATTACTTCAAGACCTCCATAGATGCAGTGAACCTTAGGGAGAAGCAGATTCTGGTCACTGAAGAGGCAATTGAAGATGTTCTGAAGCTTCTGCCTAAATCTGATCAGCTAGATGGTTATCAGAAAGCTGAGGAAGACATGCGCTTTCTAAAGTTTGATTGGGATGCAGTCAAGGCGAGGATTGCCCTTGACCCGACCGTTCCTTGGATTATGAGTCAGAACACCACCATGCCCAAGGGAATCAAGCGGGCATACTTGAATGATGAGGCTCGGCTGTGGCATCAGATACTTAGCAACTTCATTATGCCGAGTACTCACGAGACCGATATACCTGCCACTATGATCACCCTCCTATGGTGTGTGATAGAGGGTAAGGACCGGTACCTGCCACGCTTTATCCGGTTCTACATGGCCAGGGTCCACGTCCAAGGCACTCTTCCCTTTCCCTATTTGGTTACACAGCTGGGCCGTTGAGCTGACGTGCCTTGGGAGGATGCTGATGAGAGGCCACCTGCTGCAGAATGCAAGAAGATTATCCTATACAGCAGGAACTTTCTGGCCTTGGGCTACAAATCTCCAGTCCTCACTGCTCCTGGTGACACTGCCACACCATCTGCCAGCCCTTCTTCCTCCATAGCTACACCTGCCACCACCACTGCACCTCCACCTGCCCCAGAGCCCATCTATCATCTAGTGCACCGCCTGTTTCGACGGCATGACCAGATGGAGCGTCGCAATAAGTGACGCTATGAGCACCTGAAGCTGATGATACGATCTGGCGACATCCCTCCGAGCCTGACATACCATTCGAGGCATCTGAGGAGGAGGCGGATGCGCCCGAGGCAGAGACCCACCCACAACAGGAGGCAGAGCAGGCAGGCACCCAACAGGCAGCACACCATCAAGAGGCTCTGCCCCAGATTTAGGCTGTAGACCCTGAGATCCCCCTTCAGTCAGCACCTCCTCCACAGCAGTCAGACCCTCAGATTACCACCACAGAGACCCCAGCTACCCACCCTTCCAGTGATGACACTCCTTCACACCCTGCTTGAGTGAGCATCAGGGACGATGCTCCATTTTAAGTGTGGGGAGGTTGCCATCTCTGGCGTTCTTTTTGGTGAACCACTACATACTCTTTTTATTTATTTTGCTATTTTTCTGTATTTTTCTCTTTATTTTTATTTTTATTTTCTAAGTACTTATACATTGTTGTTTATGTATTTTTACTCCATTTCTGCATTTTGCATTTTTAATTCATATTTTAGCCACTTAATTTAGTTACAATTCTAACTTATTAGTTATAGAAATTGTGGATTGATTAGTATAGTTTACCCTTTTTAGCATAAGATAACTCAGAATAGATTGAAAAGAAAAAGGAAGTAAACTAGAGACTTTAACAGAATCAAAACAACCCACACCTTGTATATATAGCATTACATGTTAGTTAACAACATTTCATCAAGGAGAAACACTAGAACTTTATAACCATTCAATATAAGTTTTACATTGAGAATAATGGGAATTTTTAACTAAACCTGCATGACATACATAAGTGATAAATGATTTTTGAGCTAGAGAACACATAGCCTGTGAGTTTTGAGCTTAATTGTATGGTTACATTCAAACCATAATTTTTATTCCTGTGTGTTCCGCCCTTCTTTTATATTCTGGTGTTCTTTACTTTGTTTTAATCTATATGTCCTATTATAGAATGTAGATACATACCAAGAGAGTGATTGAGGCCATTATTTGATTTTAGCTCACTTAATCCCAAAATAGCCTACCTTTTACATCACCCTTGTTAGCCCCCTTGAGCCTTTAAATCCCCTTTTATTCTATTAGCCACATTACTAGCCTTAAGCAGAAAAACAAATTAAAATCCCAAGTTGAATCCTTGGTTAGCTTAAGATAGAAAATTCTGTATAGTTTAAATGTGGGAAAACCTATTGAAAACATGGATGATAAAAACAAAAAGGTAGAAAAGTTGAAAAGAATAAAATAACTCAAATAAAAATTTTTGGGAAGCATGCTCATGTAAAATCAAAATAATTGAATTACCATGTGCATTAAAAAAAAGTGTTATGAATAAAGGGGACACCAAAGGATTCCCCAAATGCAAATAAAGCAATGCACATGGGATAAAAATAAATATTGAGATATGAGCATGTAACATCAAAAGTGAGAAAA
>NC_029790.2:82733682-82740518 GCF_000816755.2 Arachis ipaensis
CCTTATACATATACCCTTACCTTTACCTTGGCCCCATTACAACCTTGAAAAAGACCTCATGATTTTTGTATGTCTGTATTCTATAATTGCTGATTGGTTAGATGAAGAACAAAGTTATGGAAAGTAAGGATAGAAAAAGAATAGAGTGATTAACCCAATAAACACTGAGTGATTAGAGAGTAAACACAAAATCCAGTGAGGGTTCAATAGCTCATTAACATTTATCTCTGTTTAAATTGTTAATTGTATTAAAAAATTTTAAAATGTTTTTCTCTCCCATCTCAATTGTAAAGGCACTTTATCACTATCTAAGGCTTGGCTATATATATTCATGACTCCTTGAGAATGTGAATTAATTTAACTACATGCAAGCTTTATATTCAAGTAAATAAAAATTAGAATTACATGATGCATCATTCATTTAGGTAGATACTAGATTGCATAGATTGCATTGCATTACATTCCACCACTTTAACCTTACTTTCTGCCTTGGATTTAGCATGAGGACATGCTATTGTTTAAGTGTGGGGAGGTTGATAAACCCATATTTTATGATATATTTTGTGCTTAATTTGAGTAATTTATTCAATCCTTCACCTACTTATTCATATTAATTGCATGGTTTTACTTTCCCTTCCTTATTATGTGATGTATGTGAAAAACATGTTTCCTATGCTTTAAAATTAATTATTTTAATTACCTTTATTTCCATTCGATGCCGTGATTAGTGTGTTGAGTAGTTTCAGATCTTCTAAGGCAGGAATGACTCAAAGGATGGAAAAGAAAACATACAAAAATGGAAGGAAAGCACAAAACGGAGTTTCTAAAGAAACTGGTATCCACGCGATCGCATGGGCAACGCGGACGCATGCCAAGCGCGAATCAACAGCGACGCGGCCGCATGACTGACGCGATCGCGCGCCTTAAGCAAAACACATATGACGCGGCCGCATGACTGACGCGACCGCGTGATAAGAAAAGCTCCGAATGACGCAATCACGTGACCCACGCAGACGCGTGACAGAGGCTATGCACCAGAAATTGCAGAAAATGCTCATAGCGAATTCTGAAGCCCTTTTTAGCCCGAATCCAAGTCGAGAAGGCATAGACCAAAGGTTATAAAGTGGGGGAACGCATCCATTTAGAAGAGCTCGCCAATTTAGTTACTTATCATGATTTAATCTAGTTTTGAGAGAGGTTCTCTCCTCTCTCTCTTAGGATTTAGGACTTCTCTTAATTTTAGGAGTGACTCTCAATCCCAGGTTTAATGTTCCTTTATTTTAAGCTTCCCTTTCACTTTTATTCATTCCATTACTTTAGTTGATTATTTACTTTGCCGTTTAATTTATGAATTCTTCTATGTTCCAGATTATTTGAATTAATGTTATTTGAGGTATTTCAGTTTAATATTGCTTTCTTTTATTTATGCTATTATTGCTTTTACTCTGAAGACATCTTTATTCCAATAGATTTACTTTTCCCCTTTTGGTCTTGGTTAAGGAATCAGTAACTCAGGAGTTATCTTAGCTCAATATAATTGATAACTGTTATCTTTGCTAATTGAATTGAACTTCAATAATCCCAACCTTTTCTTAGGAAATAAATAAGATTCGAAGATCAAGCTAATTAGTTCCTTTTCTTTCCTTTGCTTTAGTAAAGGTCAACTAAGTGGAATTAAGATTCAATCTTCTTTATTATGAGAAGGGTAACTAATCTGGACTTCCAATTTCTCATCCCTTGCCAAAAGTTTGCTTTACAGTATGTATTTATTTTTAATTGCTATTTAAATTATTTGTTATATTTGTTCCTCATTCTCGAAACCCCAAATTTGCAATCTCCATAACCAATAATAAGAACATACTTCCCTGCAGTTCCTTGAGAAGATGACCCGAGGTTTGAATACTTCGGTTAACAATTTATTTAGTGGTTTGTTACTTGTGACAACCAAAACTTTTGCAAGAAAGGTTGATTGCTTGGTTTAGTAACTATACTTGCAACCAGAGTTTACTATAACTTCTAAACCATCAATCATCAGCTCTTTCACCCAACCAAGCATTTTGTCAAACACTTGGTGGGTACAAAAGGAAAGCATGGTAAAATTGCAAGAATAATAAATCTACCAACTATCAATTGCAAGGAAAGTAAATTCACAACTCAAATCAACAATTAAAAGAACATCAAACATAAATTTCATAAAAGAAAATATCCAATTCCAACAAGAGTTCATCATCACAAAAGAAACATAAAGGAGAAGTTAACATGGGGACTAAGAGAATCAAGTAGTAGGAAAAAGAAATCATAAAGGAAACAAGATGAAAAGAAGAGATTGAAGCTAGATCTAAAAGAGATTAACCTAACCTAATTCTAGAGAGAAGAGGGAGCTTCTCTCTCAAGAAACTAACCTACATGATGCTATACTTCCAAACAATTTCTCCCCCCTTGCCCAAGCTTGAATTCTACATGAAATAGCATTAGAAATGAGTTGGATTGGGCCCAAAGTGCTTCAGAAATCGCTGGGGGTGATTTCACTTTAGTGGGCCACGAGCAGCATCGGCGTGCACGCGTACATGGCGCATGCGCTCCCCTAAACGCGAAGCAATATATGGCAAATTTTATATCATTTTGAAGCTCCAGATGTTAGCTTTCTAATGCAACTAGAACCGCCTCATTTGGACCTCTGTAGCTCATGTTATGATCCATTGAGTGCAAAGAGGTCAGGCTTGACAACTTTACAGTTCCTTCATTTCTTCATGAGTTCTCCCATTTTGCATGCTTTTTTTTCATTCCTTCAACCCAATCATTGCCTTCTAAACCTGAAACCACTTAACAAACATATGAAGACATCGAATGGAATTAAAGTGGATTAAATTTAGCTATTTTAAGGCCTAAAAAGCATGTTTTCACATTTAAGCACAAATCAAGGGAGAAATGCAAAACCATGCTATTTCATTGAATAAATGTGGGAAAAGGTGATAAAATCCCCCAAATTAAGCACAAGATAAACCACAAAATTGGAGTTTTTCAGTCAGCTGAGTAAAAGAGTTACTGAAATCCCTCATAGTACTCTCCCAAGCAATACAGAAGAGAATCCAAAGAGAGAGTGCAAGGCTATCAATATAACCAACATGGCCGAACCTATAGAGGAGGAAGAGGCAGTGATTTCCAGTGAGAAAGACCTCAATGGACGTCCACTGACCACTAAGGAGTTCCCTCCTGAGGAACCAAAGGAATCTGAGGCTCATATAGAGACCATAGAGATTCCACTGAACTTACTATTGTCATTCATGAGCTCTGATGAGTATTCTTCCTCTGAAGAAGATGAAGATATTGTTGAAGAGCAAGTTGCTCAGTACCTAGGAGCAATCATGAAAATGAATGCCAAGTGATTTGGTAATGAGACTTGGGAGGATGAACTTCCATTGCTCATCAATGAACTAAATGCTTTGGTTCAACTAAAATTACCTCACAAGAAACTGGATCCCGAAAAATTTCTAATACCTTGTACCACAGGCTTACGGGCTTGTAGAGGATGTCTTAGTGAAGGTTGAAGGCCTTTACATCCCTGCTGACTTCATAATCCTAGACACTGGGAAGGATGAAGATGAATCTATCATCCTTGGAAGACCCTTCCTAGCCACAGCAAGAGCTGTGATTGATGTGGACAGAGAAAAGTTAGTCCTTCAATTAAATGAGTACTACCTTGTGTTTAAGGCTCAAGGATCTTCTTCTGTAACCATGGAGAGGAAGCATGAAAAGCTTCTCTCAATACAGAGTCAAACAGAGCCCCCACACTCAACTTCTAAGTTTGGTGTAAGGAGGCCACCATTAAGCTCTGAGTCTCTGTGAAGCTCTCTAAGAGCTCACTGTCAAGCTATTGACATTAAAGAAGCGCTTATTGGGAGGCAACCCAATGTTATTTAATTATATTTATTTATATTTATCTATTTGTTTTCCATTGTCATGATATGTTTTCTTAAGGTAGATGATCATGTGAAGCCACAAAAACAGCTGCAGAATTAAAGTGGAATCAAAAACAGCATCAAAAATAGCACACCCTGGAGGATAGGTTTACTAGCGTTTAAACACCAGTAAGGATAGCAAAATGGGCGTTTAACGCCCAGTCTGGCAGCATTCTGGGCGTTAAATACTAGAATGGGCAGCATTTTGGGTGTTTAACGTCAGAAAAGGGTGTCTGGTGTCTGGCTGGCGTTAAACGCCAGAATTGGCAGACAGACAGGCATTTAACGCCAGAAAGGGGTGTCTGATGGGCGTTTAACGCCAGAAAAGGTAGCAGAGTTAGTGATAAATGCCAGAAATGGCACATAGAGGGCATTTAAATGCTAGAAAGGTGCAGGGAGCAGAATTCCTTAACACCTCAGGATCTGTGGATCCCACAGGATCCCCACCTACCCCAACTCACTCTCTCTCCTCTTCACACCTCTCTATAACACTTTTTCCCAAATACCCTTGACCGATCCCATCAATTCTTCTTCCCCAAATACCATTCACTTATCAAATCCTACCCTCTTCCCCATAATCTCTTCACCACTCACATCCATCCATCATAAAACCCCACCTACCTCACCATTCAAATTCAAAATATTTCCCTCCCAAACCCAACCCCCTCATATACGACTTCCCTCTCTCTCTTACCCTATAAATACCCCTCCTCACCACCTTCAATTTCACACATCATACACACTCCTACCCCCTTGGTCGAATCCAACACACACCTCCATCGCCTCCATTTCTTCTTCTTTTACTCATTTCTTTCTTCTTTTGCTCGAAGACGAGCAAACCTTTTAAGTTTGGTGTGGAAAAAAGCTTTGTTTTTTATTTTTCCATAACCATTAATGGCACCTAAGGCCGGAGAAACCTCTAGAAAGAGGAAAGGAAAGGCAATTGCTTCCACCTCTGAGTCATGGGAGATGGAGAGATTCATCTCAAAAGTCCATGAAGACCACTTCTATGAAGTTATGGCCAAGAAAAAGGTGATCCCCGAGGTCCCCTTCATGCTCAAAAAGAGTGAATATCCAAAAATCCGACGTGAGATTCGAAGAAGAGGTTGGGAAGCTCTCACCAACCCCATTCAACAAGTCGGAATCCAAATGGTTCAAGAGTTTTATGCTAATGCATGGATTACTAAGAACCATGATCAAAGTTTGATCCCGAACCCAAAGAATTGGCTCACAATGGTTCGGGGGAATTACTTGGATTTCAGTCCAGAAAATGTGAGGTTGGCATTCAACTTTCCAATAATGAGAGGAGATCATCATCCTTTCACTAGAAGGGTCAACTTTGATCAAAGGTTGGACCAAGTCCTCATGGACATCTGTATGGAAGGAGCACAATAGAAGAGAGACTCCAAAGGCAAGCCGGTTCAACTGAGAAGGCTTGACCTCAAGCCCATGGCTAGAGGATGGTTAGAGTACATCCAACACTCTATCATTCCTACTAGCAACCAGTCTGAAGTTACTGTGGATCAGGCTATCATGATCCATAGAATCATGATTGGAGAGGAAGTAGAAGTTCATGAGATCATATCTCTAGAACTATACAAGGTGGCTGACAAGCCCTCCACTTGGGCAAGGTTAGCCTTTCCTCATCTCATCTGTCACCTATGCAATTTAGCTGGAGTTGTTATAGAGGAAGACGTCTTCATTGAAGGAAACAAGCCCATCACTAAGAAGAGGATGGAGCAAACAAGAGAGCCCACTCATGGACCTCAACAAGAGCATGAGGAAATTCCTCATCAAGAAATCCCTGAGATTCCTCAAGGGATGTATTTTCCTCCAAACAACTATTGGGAGCAACTCAACACTTCTTTAGGAGAATTGAGTTCTAACATGGGGCAATTAAGGATGGAGCACCAAGAGCACTCCATTATCCTCTATGAAATTAGAGAGGACCAAAAGGCCATGAGAAAGATTCGTAAAACAAAAGGTCATAATGGTGGCCTATGTATTTACGGTGTCTGTGTATTGACCCACTTGGAAAAGTCTAACACTGAGTTGAAACGATCTCAGGGGTCAATCTCCACGGGTCTCGAGAATTCGTGTGAGAAAAACGAGACCTGGTACTGAAATTGGTGAGTCAGAGTTCGAAAAGTGAACCTGGAAGTACTGTGTTCGTGTACCAATCCCTGTCGAACTAAATCGGCGAATCCGGTCCTAAAAAAGAAAACCCGGGAGGATAGGTAATTACGAGTTTCGGAACCTAGGAAAAATGGGAACGAAAAATCAAATTTCCCAATGACCGAAAAAGACGAACGAAAAAGAAAAAGAAAGAAAAAAAAATTTAAAAAACGGTATAAAAATAAAAAAAAAGCGTACGAAACACAAGAAGTGACGAAAAAGAACGTAGTTGTTAGTTAAAATATTAAAAAGTCTAATAGTTATTGTAAAGAGAAAAAAGTAATAAGAAAGTTCTAGGTTGTTAAAATTGTAAGTATTTGAAGTGATAGTTTTTATACGTGACAAGTTCGTAAGTAAGTCTTTTTTTCATAACGGTGGTGTAGTTTTATTAATTCGATTAAAGTTCTATTTAAAGCTTTGGGTACATGAGTAAAAAGAAAAAATCTTTTGTAAAAAGTAAATTCTTACCACTTCCTAATTATCCTGTAAGTATCGAAATTCTGTATCTGTGATCTGTGATTACTAGTACATTATTTCTGTGTTTGTATCTATTTTGTATTTCGTATCTTTGGCTTTTTATCTTTTTATTTTTGTTCCTTTAATTTCTTGTCCGGGTGGAATCACTACCGCCGATCAAGAAGAAGAACTTCTAGGATACCTCACGAAATCGAGGAGTTATAGAGAAGGAACGGAAACAACGAG
>NC_029790.2:82740543-82764045 GCF_000816755.2 Arachis ipaensis
AGCTCTTGTTTTTATTTTTCCATAACTATCAATGGCACCTAAGGCCAGAGAATCCTCTAGAAAGATGAAAGGAAAGGCAATTGCTTCCACCTCTGAGTCATGGGAGATGGAGAGATTCATCTCAAAAGTCCATGAAGACCACTTCTATGAAGTTATGGCCAAGAAAAAGGTGATCCCCGAGGTCCCCTTCATGCTCAAAAAGAGTGAATATCCAAAAATCCGACGTGAGATTCGAAGAAGAGGTTGGGAAGCTCTCACCAACCCCATTCAACAAGTCGGAATCCAAATGGTTCAAGAGTTTTATGCTAATGCATGGATTACTAAGAACCATGATCAAAGTTTGATCCCGAACCCAAAGAATTGGCTCACAATGGTTCGGGGGAATTACTTGGATTTCAGTCCAGAAAATGTGAGGTTGGCATTCAACTTTCCAATAATGAGAGGAGATCATCATCCTTTCACTAGAAGGGTCAACTTTGATCAAAGGTTGGACCAAGTCCTCATGGACATCTGTATGGAAGGAGCACAATAGAAGAGAGACTCCAAAGGCAAGCCGGTTCAACTGAGAAGGCTTGACCTCAAGCCCATGGCTAGAGGATGGTTAGAGTACATCCAACACTCTATCATTCCTACTAGCAACCAGTCTGAAGTTACTGTGGATCAGGCTATCATGATCCATAGAATCATGATTGGAGAGGAAGTAGAAGTTCATGAGATCATATCTCTAGAACTATACAAGGGGGCTGACAAGCCCTCCACTTGGGCAAGGTTAGCCTTTCCTCATCTCATCTGTCACCTATGCAATTTAGCTGGAGTTGTTATAGAGGAAGACGTCTTCATTGAAGGAAACAAGCCCATCACTAAGAAGAGGATGGAGCAAACAAGAGAGCCCACTCATGGACCTCAACAAGAGCATGAGGAAATTCCTCATCAAGAAATCCCTGAGATTCCTCAAGGGATGTATTTTCCTCCAAACAACTATTGGGAGCAACTCAACACTTCTTTAGGAGAATTGAGTTCTAACATGGGGCAATTAAGGATGGAGCACCAAGAGCACTCCATTATCCTCTATGAAATTAGAGAGGACCAAAAGGCCATGAGAAAGGAGCAACAAAGGCAAGGAAGAGATATTGAGGAGCTAAAGCACTCCATAGGATCTTCAAGAAGAAGAACTAGCCGCCATCACTAAGGTGGGCCTGTTCTTTAATTTCCTTGTTTTTATTTTTCTATTTTTCGGTTTCTATGCTTTATGTTTTATCTATGTTTGTGTCTTTATTACATGATCATTAGTGTCTAGTGTCTATGTCTTAAAGCTATGAATGTCCTATTAATCCTTCACCATTCTTAAATGAAAAATGTTTTCTAAAAAAGAAAAATGAGTACATGGGTTTCGAAATTTATCTTGAAATTAGCTTAATTATTTTGATGTGGTGGCAATACTTTTTTTCTGAATGAATGCTTGAACAGTGCATATTTTTGATAGTGAAGTTTATGAATGTTAAAATTGTTGGATCTTGAAAGAATAATGAAAAAAGAGAAATGTTATTGATAATCTGAAAAATTATAAAATTGATTGTTGATGCAAGAAAAAGCAGTGAAGAACACAAAGCATGCGAAAAAAAAATAAAAATATGGCAAAAAATTTAAAAAAAAAGAAAGAAAAAGAAAAAGCAAGCAGAAAAAGCCAGTAACCCTTTAAACTAAAAAGCAAGGGTAAAAAGGATCCAAGGCTTTGAGCATTAATGGATAGGAGGGCCCAAAAGAAAAAATCCTGGCCTAAGCGGCTAAATCAAGCTGTCCCTAACCATGTGCTTGTGTCATGAAGGTCCAAGTGAAAAGCTTGAGACTGAGTGGTTAAAGTCATGGTCCAGAGCAAAAAGAGTGTGCTTAAGAGCTCTGGGCACCTCTAACTGGGGACTCTAGCAAAGTTGAGTCACAATCTGAAAAGGTTCACCCAGTTATGTGTCTGTGGCATTTATGTATCCGGTGGTAATACTGGAAAACAAAATGCTTAGGGTCACGGCCAAGACTCATAAAGTAGCTGTGTTCAAAAATCAACATACTGAACTAGGAGAATCAATAACACTATCTGAATTCTGAGTTCCTATGGATGCCAATCATTCTGAACTTCAAAGGATAAAGTGAGATGCCAAAACTGTTCAGAAGCAAAAAGCTACTAGCCCCGCTAATCTAATTAAAACTAATCTTCATTGATAATTTTGAAATTTATTGTATTTTCTCTTTTTTTTATCCTGTTTTGTTTTTAGTTGCTTGGGGACAAGCAATAATTTAAGTTTGGTGTTGTGATGAGCGGATAATTTATAATCTTTTTGGCATTATTTTTACATAGTTTTTAGTATGTTTTAGTTACTTTTTGTTATATTTTTATTAGTTTTATGCAAAAATCACATTTCTGGACTTTACTATGAGCTTGTGTGTTTTTATATAATTTCAGATATTTTCTGGCTGAAATTGAGGGACCTGAGCAAAAATCTTATTCAGAGACTGAAAAAGGATTGCAGATGCTGTTGGATTCTGACCCTCCTGCACTCAAAATGGATTTTGTTGAGCTACAGAAGCCCAATTGGGGCGCTATCAAATGCGTTGGAAAGTAGACATCTTGGACTTTCCAGCAATATATAATAGTCCATACTTTGCCCGAGATTTGATGGCCCAAACTGGCATTCAAACGCCCACTTGAGACCCTTTTCTGGAGTAAAACGCCAGAACTGGCACCAGAACTGAAGTTAAACGCCCAAACTGGCACCCAAGCTGGCGTTTAACTCCAAGAATGGCCTATGCACGTGAAAGCTTCAAAGATCAGCCCAAGCACACACCAAGTGGGTCCCGGAAGTGGATTTCTGCACTATCTGCACTTAGTTACTTATTTTCTGTAATCCCTAGTAACTAGTTTAGTATAAATAGCACTTTTTACTATAGACTTGTATGGCTGGAACCCTCTTTTCACTTTTATGTTACGTTTTAGAGGCTGGCCATTCGGCCATGCCTAGACCTTTTTCTCTTATGTACTTTCTACGGTGGAGTTTCTACACCTCATAGTACCTTCGTGGTATAGGCTAGAACCATTGGCAGCATTCCTGAGATCCGGAAAATCTAAACCTTGTCTGTAGTATTCTGAGTAGGATCTGGGAAGGGATGACTGTGACAAGCTTCAAACTTGCGAATGTGGGGCACAATGACACTGTGCAAAAGGATAAGGATCCTATTCCAACGCTATTAAGAACCGACAGAATATTAGCCATGCGATAGCTGTACCTGGTATTTTTCATCCGAGACGAGAAATCTGACAGTTGATTAGCCGTGCAGAGATCATACCTGCTATTTTTCATCTGAGAGGATCATACAGATTTCCATGGAAGGGAACACACATGGTTGGAAGAAGACAATAGAAAATCAGAGGTTCAGATGCAACAAAGCATCTCCAAACGCTTATCTGAAATTCCCACCAATGAATTACATAAGTAACTTTATTTTATTTTATGTTTTATTTATCTTTTAATTATCAAAACCTCATAACCATTTGAATCCGCCTAACTAAGATTTACAAGATGACCATAGCTTGCTTCAAGCCGACAATCTCCGTGGGATCGACCCTTACTCAAGTAAGGTATTACTTGGACGACCCAGTGCACTTGCTGGTTAGTTGTGCGGAGTTATGAAAAGTGTAATCACGATTTCGTGCACCACCTATAGCTAGAGGATGGTTGGAATTCATCCAAAGATCCATCATCCCTACTAGCAATTAGTCAGAAGTGACTGTTGACAGAGCCATCATGATCCATGGCATCATGATTAGAACTGAGGTGGAAGTACATAAGGTGATTCCTCAAGAATTGTACAAGGTAGCTGAGAAGCCTCACACCAATGCAAGGTTAGCATTCCCACACCTTATCTGTCATCTATGCAATTCAACTAGAATTGTCATAAATGGAGATGTCTCCATTGGGGAGTATAAGCCCATCACTAAAAAGAGGATGGCTCAAACTAGAGAGCATGCACAAGAGCCTGTGCAGCAGCCTCATTATGAGATCCCTAAGATGCCTCAAGGGATGTATTTTCCTCCCTAAAGCTATTGGGATCAATGGCAAACTTCTCTTGGAGAATTGAGCACTAACATGGAGCAATTGAGGATGGAACATCAAGAGCATGCTACCACCCTCAATGGGATAAGAGATGATCAAAGAGCCACAAGGGAAGACCAAAGGGCTATGAGGAAGAACAACAAAGTCAAAGGGAGGACATAGAAGAGATCAAGCATCACATTGGATCCTCAACGAGGAGTACTAGGCACCACCATTAAAGGTGGATTTGTTCTCTTTACACCTCCTTTCCTGTTATTTTTTTGTTTTCTGTTATGTTTTATCTGTTCTCTTGTTCTAGTTGTATGATCATTTGCATTGATGTCTTAAAAGTTGTAAAATGTTCCATATATCTCTCACCTTGCTTAAAAGAAAATTTTTATTTAAAGACTTGAGAGATGGATGAATTTCAAGTTTAAAATAAGAATAGTTTAATTATGTTGATGTGGTGTTATTTGCTTTTGTTTTCTAAATGTATGATTAAACAGTGCATATTTGAAGTTAAAATTTTAGAATGTTGGCTCTTGAAAGAATAAGAAACAAGGAAAAATATTATTGGTAATCTGAAAAATCAATAAAATTGATTCTTGAAGCAAGAAAAAGCAGCAAAAAGAAAAAGAAAAAGCATGTTGCAAAAGAAAAAAAAATTATATGCATGCAAAAAAAAAAAGAAGAATGGCGAAAAGAAAAAATTTAAAAATTAAAAAGCAGAAAAATCCATTACTGTCCAAAAATGCAGGAAAATGAGGGCAGATTGAAAAATCCAATAACCCATTAAACCAAAAGGCAAGGGTAAAAGGACCCAAGGCTTTGAGCATTAATGGATAGGAGGGCCCAAAGGAATAAAATCCTGGCCTAAGCGGCTAAACCAAGCTGTCCCTAACCATGTCCTTGTGGTGTGAAGGTGTCAAGTGAAAAGCTTGAGACTGAGCGGTTAAAGTCGTAGTCCAAAGCAAAAAGAGTGTGCTAAAGAACTCTGGACACGTCTATCTGGGGACTCTAGCAAAGCTGTGTCACAATCTGAAAAGGTTCACCCAATTAAAGTGTATGTCGCATTATTGTATCCGGTGGTAATACCAAAAAACAAGGTGCTTAGGTTCATGGCCAAGACTCTGAAAGCCATGTTCAAGAATAAAAAAAAAGAACTGAACTAAGAGAGTCAATAATATCATCTGGATTCTAAGTTCCTAAGGATGCCAACATCTCTGAGTAACGTTAGTGTGCTAACTTGGGTAACGTTAGCACACTAACATTGGCACCTCCCTTCTTGTGTTGTGGCATTGATGAGCTAACTTTGGCCACTAACATTTCCTTTCACCTTGAGTTACGTTGGTGCTGGCGTTAGTGAGCTATGGCCATTAACGCCAGCTTTTTCTTCTTTCTTGGCAGCGCTAGCACTGGCATTAGTGGTCAAACTTGGCCACTAATGCCAGCTTCTTCTCCTTGGCAACGTTAGCACTGGAGTTTGTGGGCTAACTTGGCCACTAATGCCAGCACCTCTTCCTTGAGCCAACGTTAACCATGGCGTTAGTGGGGTAACTTGGCCACTAACGCCATGATGAGCGGATATTTTATACGCTTTTTATAGGTTTTAGTATTAAATTCACATTTTTGAATTTTACTATGAGTGTTTTTGTTTTTGGACAATTTCAGGTATTTTTTGGCTGAAATTGAGGAGCTGCAGCAAAAGTATGATTCAGAGACAGAGAAAGCACTACAGATGCTGTCCGGATCTGACCTACCTGCACTCGTAAGAGCTTTTCTAGATCTATAGAAGTCCAAATGGATCGCTCTCAATGGCTTTGGACAGTTGACTTCCTGAGCTTTCTAGCAATATATAATAGTTTATACTTTGCTTCGGATTAGAAGGCCCAAAACTGGCGTCCAATGCCATCTACCTACTCCCTTCCAGGCATCCAGCGCCCAAAGAGCAGAGACCAATGTCCAAACGCCCAGAGAGGACTCCCTGGCTGGTATTCCATGCCCAAGAGACCTCATAGCATGTGAATCTCATCTAGCTCACCCCAAACACTCGCCAAGTGGGCCCCAGAAGTGAATTTTAGCACTAAATAAACTGTTTTACCCTTACTAGTCATTTGTTTAGTATTTAAGGGATTATGTTTATGTAAATCAAACCATCTTTGACACTTTTCACCATCATACACATTTAATATTGTGTTTTTACATCAGTATGAGTTTCTAAACCTCCTAGGTTGAGGGTAGGAGCCCTGCTGAGTCCTATGAATTAATAAAAGTATTACTATTTCTCTTCGACCGTGTTTGATTAATTCTAATATGTATATCCGATCTTCATCGTGGTGAATAGGATGATCTGACAAATCAGCTCTGTTCATCATATTAAGATGAATGTGCCTGACAAACACCCGCGTCTACTTGGGCTTAGAGTGCGTCTTTCATCGGACAATGATGAGTCGACAGCTATGTTTATACATCTCTCAGACGGCTAATCCACGACTTCGTTAGGGACTTCTTTAGACATCAGTTCAGCTAATTTCTAGGGAGATTAGGGTCTCTGTGGTAGAGGCTAGAACCCAAGGTGCAGCATTCTCTGATCTAGAAGATCCAACCTTATTTGTGGCATTTTGAGTAGGATCATTAAGGAGAATGAGCTGTACGAACTTCACCCTCAATCAGAATGGATCTGTACTAAACCTGGGGTTCAGATCTGGAGGAGTATTGACAGCTGCTCAAACCAGTGTCAATCACATATAGCCTGCCATTGAAGAAATCATTCACAAGCAAAGAGAGCAGTAATACCGGAGTTAATTCAGAAAGACAAAGCAACTCCAATCCTTTACTTTATCCCTATCACTGATTTCTATTTAATTTACAGAGTATCTTTATTACTTATATGTCTTCATAGTTTCATAGTCCTAACAGAACTCCATATCCAACAACCTTCTGATCTGCCTGACTAAGACCTGCAAGATAACCATAGCTTGCTTCAAGCCAACAATCCTCGTGGGATCGACCCTGACTGGCTCAGGTATTACTTGGACGACCTAGTGCACTTGCTGGTACTACTGTACGAAAGTGTGGGGATCGTACGCACCACGCCACAGCCTCTGCTTCTTCTCTGCTTCTCCTTTGCTTCTCCTTGCCTATCATCAACCAAACAAGTGCATCAAAGCTTTTCCATAATCACAAGATAATGCATCATCCATTGCATCAAGTAATTCTTGCATCAATCTCATGAAAATATTTATAATTCACAATACTTGGTTGAATCAAAACATGCATACATTACTCATCCAAATGCTTGCTTATTGAGTAAGAAAATGCATGAAACCAAGTAAAAACTATAGAAAATGGCTTGTGAAACTAGCAGAAGATGCCTGGGCATCAACCATTGCAAATGGTCTTCTTCCCCCCTCTTCTATTTTGACCATTCAAAGCATCTCTCTCTCTCTCCTCATTACTTCTCTTCACCCATCAAATCATCTTTTACACCCCACAAATCAAATCTTCCAATTCCCCATCCCACCAACCACAACCTATTACCCTAGAATATCTCTTTAAATCATTCTCAAATCTCTCTTTCCACACCCCAATTAATTCCTCCAAACCCACTCTTTTCTCTTAATACCGAACCTCAACCCCCTCCCTCTCTATAAATACAACTTTATTTTTTCACTTTTTATCACACCTCCCTTCTTCCTTTCACCTTCATAATTACTTTTCTTTTTTCCCTTTCTTTTTTTCATAGCGGCACCCCCACTCTACGCTACATTCTTTTCCTTCTTTCTCTTTCTTTTCATTTCTGTTACATTCCCTATTTTCTCACTATTGTTCTCTTTTTCTTTACTCGGGGACGAGCAAAAGCTCTAAGTTTGGAGTTAGGAGCTCCACTTTTATTGTGTATCATCATCCTTATAGCACCAAAATTTGGACAATGCTCTTCAAGAAAGAGAAAGAAAAAGGCTCCCACAACCAGTCCGTTTGATAACAACCGATTTAGTTCCAAAATCCATAAGGACCACTTCCATTAGATTGTGAGCAAAAAGAGGGTGATTCCAGAAGTTCGATTTGATTTACAACCAAATGAATATCCGAAAATCAGGTAGCAGATTTTGAGGAAGAGTTGGGAGTTCTTGTGCAACCCTGTGACTGATAGGTGCTCTGATGTTCAGGGAGTTTTATGCTAATGCGTGGGTGACCTAGAAACATGTCATGGATGTGAACCCAAAGTTTAAGACATGGCGCACTATGGTCTGAGGGAGGATCGTAGAGCTCGGTTCAGAGAGTGTGAGGGAGATACTTCAGTTGCCACCATCCAGAGATGACCCCCACTTTGACCATTACAGGCTCACCAGTGATTAGAGATTGGACTAGATCTTCATTCATATATGCCTCCCCAGAGCACAGTGGAGAAGGGATGCTAGAGGGCAACCATACCAGCTGGTAAGGCATGACCTGAAGCCGGTTGCTAGGGGATGGTTAGAGTTCATTCAGTGCTCCATCATCCCTACGAGTAACTGGTCTGAGATTTCTATTAACTGAGCTGTGATGATTTATTGCATCATGCTCGGTAATGAGGTAGAGGTGCATCGTGTGATCCCTATGGAGTTATACGACATAGCTGCAAAGGCCTCCACTTCTGCTAGATTGGCCTTCCCTCATCTCATCTTCTGCCGGTGTGAGGCTGCTCGCGTTCGCATTGATCGAGACACCCCTATTGATGTCGACAGACCGATCACTAGGAGGGATATGGAGTATGCCATGGAACTTGGAGGAGCACCGCCTCAGGAGCTAGTTCATCCTCCTCAGCAGGAGCAGCTCGAGATGCCTCAGGGATATTACTTCCCTCTTGCAATTACTGGGATCAGCTGACAACATCTATTGGGCAGCTAGCATCTTCTATTAACCAGCTGAGGATAGAGCATCAAGATCACTCCGCCCTCATCCATCAGTTAATGGAAGAAGAGTGGAGTCAGAGGTGAGAGTTGAAGGAGCTGAGACGTTTCAGAAGAGTCCCAGGAGGGAGCTGTGATGAATCTACGTTTCATGATGTTTATTTGCTCTAATTGGGTGGATTTCATCAACTTTCCTTGCATTTATTCAATGAAATTGTGCTCAAAAGTGAAAACATACTTTTTAGGCCCTTATTTGCTAAATTTTATCCATTTTAATTCCATTTGATGCATTGATATTTTTATTGAGTGCTTTCAGGTTTACAAGGCTAATATGGATTAAAGAAGGGAGGAAAAAGCATGCAAAAGTGGAGAATTCATGAAGAAATAGAATTTGGAGCTTTTCAGCAAGTGTGCGTATGCACAAGTATGCGTGTGTACGCACAAGTGAGAGTCAGCAAGTGTGCGTGCGCACAACCTTATATGCGTACGCACAAGTGAAAAAATAGAAAGTGTGCGTACGCACATGTCTGTGCATACGCACAGGTCCCAATACGTGATCTCATTAATGCAATTCGTTGGCAGCGAATGTTGGGCCTCCAAAACCCAATCCAACAAATTTCTGAGGCTATTTCAACCCTAATTCAAGTGAAGGCAAGGGGAGAGCAATTAGTTCTAGATTTTTCCATGTTTTTGTCTTAGTTTTCTAGGGAGAGAAGCTCCCCTTTCTCTTTAAAATTTAGGTTTTCTTGGTTAATTTCTCTTTAATTTCAGTTTTAATTCTTGTTTTAGTGTAGTTTCATTTATGTTTCCATGCTTTATTGTCTTAATTCTCTTATTTCTTCTTTTTAATTTCTCATTTACGTCACTTTTTATTTTATGAACACTCTTATAAATCTTAATTTTCATTTAATGCAATTTAATATTTTTTTGTTTATTGTTATTTAATTCAGTTGTTGTTATTATTTTCTTGCACTTGGTAGCTTTAGATTTTATTTTGATTCCAATTTAATATGCTTTTATTTTCATGCACACCAAGTGTTTGATAAAAATGCTTGGCTTAGTTTTTGCTTAGCTTTTTCTCACTCTTGGCTTGGAATTAAGGACTTTGGTGACCCTCGAGTCATTAATATCTACTCTTGATTGATATATTAGAGTAGTTAGTTGTGATGAGTTTGGAAAACTCAAAATTTATTTTGATGATGAACAAACATTATTAATGTGATTAAATTACAAAATTGTTAATTTGTTTTTAATTCATATGTATTGATTGATAATTTTATTCATGCAGATTTTAATGGGCCGAAAATAAAAGAAAATTGTTGCAAGCCCATATATGCATCTTACCTTCAGCCTTGGTGTTAAATATGATTATGTTGGCTAAATTATTTTATTGGGCCAGTTTTGCTCTATTACCGTAAGCCCAATGTACTTTTAAGTATCTAGCCGTGCTCAAAGTATGGTATTAAGTGGCTGATGCAATTTGTGATTAGTTGGGCCAGATTTTATTAACATCATCTTTAGCCCATATTTAACTAAAGATCCAATGCTTGATCCGAATCTTTTTGAGAGAGAAAGCAAACTGTTTTGCTTCATTGCTTCCAACGGATCCCACCTTTCATCAAGTGATCGATCTCAAATTCAATTAATTTGAATTTAACTTACATTGGGAACCATGAGAGAGAAAGTATGATTGACATGATTGATTGCTTTAATGCTATACGCTACTCAGCATAGAGGGAAGTAAAAGTAACTTACTTTGATTAATTTGTTCTATTTCATTTAATTGCTTTTCTTTCAAACTCTATCTTCTCTCTCAACTCTCTTCTCTTTCGGTCATTACACAGCAAACCATGGAAGCTAAAGCTAGCCACCGAAGAGAAGGAGCTGCACGCTACAAGACCATCACAATGATGGCAAGAAAAAGAAAACTAAAAGTATGATGTGTCCAATTGTAACATTAAACAAGAATTAAGAATACGTAATAAATAAAAGAGTAATAAATCAAACTAAAATAGTATCTTCAACGGAGGTGATGACTCTTCAATATCCAAAAGCAAAAGCAATAAACTATGAAACTATAAATGTAAAGAAAACCTAGAGGAAGAGTGATTTCTCTCTAGATTTAGATCTAAAAATCCTAAAACTATGCTAAATGAGAATATGTGAATATATGTTGAGTCTCTGCATGTTCCCTGGCTTTATTCTGTGTTTCTGGGCCAAAAACTGGGTCAAAACTCGGCTCAAAATCGCCCCCAGCATTTTCTGTTATTTCTGCAAATCGCGCATGTCACGCGTACGCGTCAGTCACACGTGCGCGTCATTTGGCGTATTTCCTTGTCACGTGTACGTGTCAGGCACGCGCACGCGTCATCTTGCAGAACTCCAATCCACGCGTACGCGTCAGGCACGCGCACGCGTCGCTGCAAATTTCTCCATTCCACGCGCTCGCGTGAGCCATGCGTGCGCGTCGGTATTTGCTAGTCATCTTCTTAGTTTCTTGTGTTCCTTCCATTTTTGCAAGCTTCCTCTCCATTCTCTAAGCCACTCCTGCCCTATAAAGCCTGAAACACTTAACACACGGATCACGACATCAAATGGTATAAAGGAGAAGTAAAATATACAATTTAAAGATCTCTAGGAAGCAAGTTTTCAACCATAAAATAAAACTAGGAAGGGATTATAAAATCATGCAAATCATATGAATAAGTGGGTAAAGACTTGATGAAACCACTCAATTAGAAACAAGATAAACCATAAAATAGTGGTTTATCAACCTCCCCACACTTAAACATTAGCATGACCTCATGCTTAGCTCAAGGAGATTAAAAGACTAAATAAGGGAAAGTATGACTCATGCAATGCAATGCAACCTATCAATGTACTATATGCTAAAATGATTTTTGCCTACTTGGTTAAAAGTAAATAAGTTCTTCAAGACAAATATAAATCAAACATCACTAATTAAAATTCATACAGTAAAAACAAATAAACTTGTAAGAAGACAGCTCATGAAAGCAGGGAACATAGAATCAAGCATTGAACCCTTACTGATAGTATATGTGCACTTCTAATCACTCAAGTGTATAGGGTAATCACTCTACTCTTCTCTAATCATGCTTTCTAGATTTTGTTCTTCACCTAACTGATAAACCTCATTTGTAGGGTTTATCTTATGCTTCATTTAAGGGATTTTATCACCTTTTACCCACATTTATTCAATGAAATAGCATGGTTTCATGATTATTTCTCAATTTGTTTTTAAGTGTGAAAACATGCTTTCTAGGTCCTTAATTAGCTAAATTTGATTCACCTTTGATTCCACTAGATGCCTTGATTTGTTTGTTAAGTGATTTCAGGTTGAAAAGGCTAGAAATGGATCAAAGGAGTGAAGAGGAAAGCATACAAAGTGGAGAAATCATGGAAAAGACAAAGAATTGGAAATGCGCATCCGCGCGCACGCGCACTGTACGCACACGTGTGGATTGCGAAAACCTCAAGGGGCGCGCACGCGCACTGTACGCGTACGCGCCGATGGCCACACGTGATTTTTAAATAGAAAATATCCCCAGTGATTTTTGAGAGCTATGGGCCCAATTTGTAACCAACTTTGGTGCCAAAATGCATATAAGGACCAAGGATTGAAGGGGGAAGAAGATCATTCACTCATTTTTTACTCATTCACACACATTAGGATTAGGATTAGTTAGTTTTAGAGAGAGAAGCTCTCTCTTCTCTCTAGAATTAGGAGTAGGTTAGATCTAGATTAGGAATTCTTAGATCTAGGTTAATTCCATGCTTTGATTTATTTTTCCTTTGCAATTTCTTCTTCTTATACATCTCTTCTCTCTAGTTTAGCATTTAATTCTTGTAATTCTTTACTTTCATGTTGATGCACTTTTGTTCCTTCCTTTTCCTTTTAATGCAATTTATGATTCATGTTCCTTTATTGTTCATTTGATTTGTTGTTGTTTAATTCCTTGCAATTGAGTAGTGTAGATTTACTTTCCTTGCAATTTTACTATGCTTTCCTTTTATGCCTTCCAAGTGTTTGATGAAATGCTTGGTTGGATTTTAGAGTATAATTTTATTCTCTTGGCTTGGGAAGGTAACTTAGGAATTGTTGAGTCGCTAATATCCAAGTAATTGACGATTGGGAGTAGCGAACTGAATTTCTGAAGGTAAAAAATTTTTTTATAAAAGTATTCGCGTTGTAAGTATAGCTTCTAAACAAACAGAGAATCCTTTCGTACAAAAACTTTAGTTGTCACAAGTAACAAAACCCAATAAAATTTATAACCGAAGTATTTAAACCTCGGTTCGTCTTCTCAAGGAATTGTAGGGAAGTATGATTTATTATTGGTTATGGAAAAAGGTACGTTTTTGGGTTTTTTTGAAATAGAGAACAAATAATTTAAATGGCAAGAAAAATAAATTAATAATTATAAAAATCTCTTGCAAGGTATAAGAACTGGAAATCCCATCCTAGTTATCCTTATCAGGTGTGATGAGAATTGTTATTGCTTCCACTTAGTTAACCCTTACTAAATAAAGGAAAGTCAAGTGGATCAATCAATTTGATCTTCAAGTCCTAGTCAACTCCTGTGGAAAGACTAGCTTTAGAGCGATCCAAATCAATCAGCAATTCCCAATTTTCAATCAATGCTGAGTCTGATAACTCAAGTGTTACCAATTACTTAACCAAAGCAAAAAGGGAATAAATCTTAAATTAAATTGAAAGCATCATAAATAGAATAAAACAATCATAAGTCTGAAATACCTCAAATTATATTAAATAGAATATTCAAATCTAACATGGAGAGATTCATAAGCCAATTTGACAACATAAGTAATTAACAAGTAAAAGCATTAGAGTATCTAAAAGTAGAAGAAAATATAAAATTAAAGAAATATTGAACCTGGAATTGGAGAAATAATCATAAACTAAGAGGAATTCTAATTCTAAAACCTAAGAGAGAGGAGAGAACCTATCTCTCTAGAGAACAACATCTAAAACCTAAAATTGCGTATAGGAATGTTGTATGAGTTGTCCTTTTTGATTTCCACCATTCTCTGGCTTCTATTCTGTGTTTCTGGACTTGGATTTGGGCCGAAAAAGGGTCCAAAAATTGCTGGGGCGACTTCTGCAATTTTCTGCACGTGGCATCCGTCACGCGTGTGCGTGGGTCACGCGTTCGCGTCATTTGGAGTTTTTCCTTGTCACGCGTGTGCGTCAGTCACGCGTACGCATCAGCTGTGTTCTACTCTCGGCACGTGTTCGCGTCGTCTACGCGTACGCGTCACTGCCATTTCGTGCTAGCCACGCATCCACGTCGTCCACGCGTGCGCGTCGCTGCCTTTTATTCAAAACTCCATTTTTGTGCTTTCCTTCCAGTTTTGTATGTTTCCTTTCTGTCCTCTAAGCCATTCCTGCCCTATGAAGCCTGAAAATACTTAACACACAAATCACGGCATCAAATGGTAATAAAGGATAATTAAAATTAATATTTTTAAAGCATAGGAAACATGTTTTCATATATATCATAAAATAAGGAAGGAATAGTAAAACCATGAAATTCTTATGAATAAGTGGGTGAAGAATTGATAAAAACACTTAATTGAGCACAAGATGAATCATAAAATATGGGTTTATCAGGGAGCCATTAACGCTAGATCTCACTAATTGATTTGGTGGAGAACTAGGACTTATGGACTTGGATTGATATAGCTCACTTGACTTTCCTCTACTATTAGTTAAGGGTTGACTTAGTGGGATTGATCTTTGCCAATTCTCATGTTGTGGTTAGTGATTAGGATAGAGATCCTTGACCACCAACCCTTGCCAAAGCCTTTTTAGCTATTAGTTTAATTCATTACCATTTACATTTCATGTCTCTTGTCAAAAACCCCAAACATAACTCATAACCAATAATAAGAACACTTTGTTGCAATTCCTAGGGAGAACGACCCAAGATTTAATACTTCGGTTTATAAATTTAGGGGTTTGTTTTAGTGACAAACAATCTTTTGTATGAAAGGATTCTTTGTTGGTTTAGAAACTATACTTGCAACGAAGATTCATTTGTGAATTCTAAACCATCAAAAAACCATTCATCAAAATGGCGCCGTTGCCAGGGAATTACAATGGTGTTATGTTATTGGTTATTGTATATATGTGAATATTGTGAATAGGTTTGTCTTTTCTTGTTTACTAGTTTTTGTTAGTTTTATTTTATTTTTTTCACTATGAATTCTCACTTTGGCTATGAGTTTGGTTCTAATTGTGTTGTAGGAAATGTGAACTTCAATGACCACATGCATCAAGGATGGAACCAACAAAGATGGGAGGAGCCTCAAGGAATTGATCACTCCTATTGGCAACAACCTCCGGATACTTATAGGTATAATCACCATCCTAATACATGTCAATTCAATGGCTATGGTGAATATTCTTGTGACAATCAATAACCACCATCATGTGCCTATGAATCTTGTCCTCAACATGAACCTCAACCATACTCACAAGCCTTTCCATACCAAACATCTTCCTATGATCCATATCCATCACATGACCAACCACCCATACCATATTCTTATGACCATTATGAGCAAGATCCTTTGGAACCACCACAACCTTATTATGACTACTATGAAGAACCGCCTCAATGCACACCATCTCCATACCCCTACCAAGAAGAACCACCTTCCTACTATGAACCCTTTCTCCAAAATAATGTACCCTTTTATCCACCACAAGCCCCAATAGGTGATTCTCTCACCTTGCTACTTCAAGGACAAGCGGATATGCAAAGGAACACCCTAGAGTTTGTGACTAATTTGACTAAGGTAGTGCATACTTTAGCCTACCAATTCTTGAACACTCAAGGTGCTTCCATAACCACATGTGAAGAATCAATTGAAGATCATAGCATGAAGGAAAGATTGGAAACTTCGGTTGGAAATGAGGGATGTCATTTTGTATTAGAGCAATTGGAGGAGCTTATGGTTATTGAAGAAAAGGAAGAAGTGGTTGAAGATTTAGGAGATGTTGAAAGTCCATGGGAATATAGCATCATGGAGCACTCTTCCAGGAAGCTTGATATTGATGTTGAGGAGGGTGCGCAACCTCCAAGGCATATCTTAGTTGGAGACTTGAAAAAGGTTTATCAAGAGATGGATTCAATCATGGATGAATTCCTATCTACAATTGAATCCTTTCCCATTGGACATGAAGTTGAAACTATAGAAGAATGTGCACAAACTCCCATACCCTTGGTGAGAAATGAGAAAGAGAGTGAATCGGAAGAAAGCTACTAAGAGGAAAAAGTTGGCATGGTGTATATCAAAATTGAAGAATATGAAGAGGTTAATCAAGAGATGGATTCATTCATCAATGAATTCCTATTCAAAATTGAATCACCTCTCATTGGGAAAGATGAAGTTCTTGAAGACAACTCTAAGCCAAGTGATCAAAGGGAAAAGGTTGAAATTAAAGAAGATTGCGAAGAGGTAGAGATAGTCAAGGAAGAGCACAAAGGAGTGGAGCTTGCAAGATCATTAGGACCACCCTTTCCTAAGTCACCATCCTACACAATATTCAAGTGGGTAAAATTCTTATCCCTAAGCTTTACTGTCTCATTTGAATATGGTTTGATTGAAAATGATGGTCAACTTAGAGCTCTTTGTAGAGTTAAGAGTAGGAAAGAGTTGTGTAGTGGTTGGAAACGTCATTCTAAGCTCATGATGGTTGCAAGCTCAAAATTCAAGAGCAATGGTTGGTGTGGAACCAAATTGCATGGGTCTAGGAAGTTTTTTGGAAGCTTCTTTGAGAATTTCAAGTCCATGCCACCCGGACGGAATAATGATGACCAACTCAAGGACGGGTGTCAAAACAAAGTGTGGGATCCCGGATCGCACAAGGAAAATCAAATTTGGGAGCTCATGGTTTGTTAAGAACTCCATCAAAGCTTGAAGATATTAAAATTGAAGAATGGAGCTTATTGGAGATTCAAGCATTGGTGGATGTTCAAGGATAGTTTCAAGCACAAGCCACCTTGAGAGGAGCTCCCCATAAGTCCAACTTAAGGACAATAAAGAAAAGTGCTAGGTGGGAGACACCCCACCATGGTAATATCTTTTCATTTTCTCTTTTTGTACATATTGGTAATTAGTTTAAATTCATGTTTTTGGTTGATTTGTTGAATATAATTGGTAGTTTAGTATGTTAAATAAGGTTTTATGGTATTTTGGTAGCTGTTTGGAGGTTTGGAATGCTTGGATTGGTGCAAAAACGTAGAAAAGAAAATTTTGAAAACCAGAGCACCATCCGCGCGCACGCGCACAACAAGCATTTTTGCCTACCCAACGCGGACGCGCCATGTACGCATACGCGTGGATTAAGAAATTTCACCCCAAGCCAAAACCCGAGAGTTGTGCAAACGTTACGCGCGTGATGAGCGGATAATTTATACGCTTTTTGGCATTGTTTTTAGGTAGTTTTTAGTATGTTTTAGTTAGTTTTTATTATATTTTTATTAGTTTTTAAATAAAAATCATATTTCTGGACTTTACTACAAGTTTGTGTATTTTTCTGTGATTTCAGGTATTTTTTGGCTGAAATTGAAGGACCTGAGCAAAAATCTGATTCAGAGGCTGAAAAAGGATTGCAGATGCTGTTAGATTCTGACCTCCCTGCACTCGAAGTAGATTTTCTGGAGCTACAGAAGCCTAATTAGCAGGCTCTTAATTTCGTTGAAAAGTATACATTCTGAGCTTTCCAGCAATATATAATAGTCCATACTTTGCCCGAGATTTGATGGCCTAAACTGGCGTTCTAAGTCAGCATAAAAATTCTGGCGTCAAAACGCCAGAACTGGCATAAAAGCTGGAGTTAAACGCCCAAATTGGCACAAAAACTGGCGTTTAACTCCAAGAAAAGTCTCTACACGTGAAAGCTTCAATGCTCAGCCCAAGCACACACCAAGTGGGCCCAGGGGAAGATCTCTGCATTAATTACCTATTTCTGTAACCCTAGGCTACTAGTTTTTTATAAATAGGACCTTTTGCTATTGTATTTTCATATACTTTTCAGATACTTCATATACTTTTCATATACTTTTGATCTTGGTTCTTCTGGTTCCCTCTCTGGGGCCGAAGCCAATGACCACCATTATCACTTTTGTATTTTCAACGGTGGAGTTTCTACACACCATAGATTAAGGTGTGGAGCTCTGCTGTTCTTCATGAATTAATGCAAAGTACTACTGTTTTTCTATTCAATTCACGCCTACTTCTTCTCTAAGATATACACTCGTTCTTCAACTTGATGAGTGTGATGATCCGTGACACTCATCATCATTCTCACATATGAACGTGTGCCTGACAACCACTGCCGTTTTACATGCAAACAAGCTTGAATGTGTATCTCTTGGGTTTCTAGTCTAAGATTAAAACCTTCATGGTATAGGCTAGAATTATTGGTGACCATTCCTGAGATCCGAAAAGTCTAAACCTTGTCTGTGGTATTCCGAATAGGATCTGGGAAGGGATGACTGTGACGAGCTTCAAACTCGCGAGTGTTGGGCGTAGTGACAGACGCAAAAGGATCAATGGATCCTATTCCAACATGATCGAGAACCGACAGATGATTAGCCGTGCGGTGACAGCGCATTTGGACCATTTTCACTGAGAGGACGGGAAGTAGCCATTGACAACGGTGATGCCCAACATAAAGCTTTCCATGGAAAGGAGTATGAATGATTGGATGAAGGCAATAGGAAAGTAGTGGTTCAGAAGGAACAAAGCATCTTCATATGCTTATCTGAAATTCTCACCAATGAATTACATAAGTATCTCTATCTTATTTTATATTTTATTTATCTTTTAATTATCTTAAACTCCATAACCATTTGAATCCGCCTGACTGAGATTTACAAGATGACCATAGCTTGCTTCAAGCCAACAATCTCCGTGGGATCGACCCTTACTCACATAAGGTTTATTACTTGGACAATCCAGTGCACTTGCTGGTTAGTTGTGCGGAGTTGTAACAAAGAGTTGAGATTAAAATTGTGCGTACCAAGCTGTTGGCCCCATTGATGATCACAATTTCGTGCACCAAGTTTTTGGCGCCATTGCCGGGGATTGTTCGAGTTTGGACAACTGATGGTTCATCTTGTTGCTTAGATTAGGTAATTTTATTTTATGTTTAAGTTTTTTACTTTTTATTTTCGAAAAAAAATTTTCAAAAATACAAAAAAAATTTCTATTCTGTTCTTCAGAGTTTTTAAGAATGAATTCTAGAGTTTCATGATGATTTGTTGAAGTCTGGCTAGCTGTGAAGCCATGTCTAATTTTTTGGACCGAGGTTTCAACTTATCATCACAAGAGCTTGTTGATTTCTATCAATTTTGCTGTTGAAAGTAATGATCTGCTAAAGCTTGGCTGGCCATTGGCCATGTCTAGTGTTTTGGACCGAAGCTTTCACTGAAAGCTTGGCTGGCTAGTAAGCCATGTCTAATTCCTAGACCGGAGTTTTAGACTAACATTGCATGATTCCTTGAATTCTCATTAAAAATTTTGAATCTCTTTATTTTCTTTTCCATATAATTTTCGAAAAATCACAAAAAAAAAATTTATAAAATCTTAAAATCAAAAATATTTGATGTTTCTTGTTTGAGTCTAGTGTCTAATTTTAAATTTGGTGTCAATTGCATGTCTTTATTCTTCTAATTTTCGAAAATCACATGCATTGTGTTCTTCATTGATCTTCAAGTTATTCTTGATGATTCTATTGCTCTGATCTTTAAATTCTCTTGTTTTGTGTGTTTTGTTGTTTCTCATATGCATTCTCAATTTGTTAGTGTCTCTAATATGAAAATTTCTAAGTTTGGTGTCTTGCATGCATTGTTTGATTTAATCTTAGTTTTCCATGATTAGTTGCATTTTGATTGTTTCTCATCATTAAAAATTCAAAAAATTTTCAAAATTATGTCTTTTCAAGTCAATAATACAGAGAATTGAAGATTCAAAACAGACAGCAGAGGAATTACACAGAAAAAGCTGGGCGTTCAAAACGCCCAATGAGGAATTTTGGGCGTTAAACGCCCAAAAGGGTAGAATTTTGGGCGTTAAACACCAGAATGGATACCATTCTGGGTGTTTAATGCCAGGATGGCACAAGAGGAAAGATTTTGTTTTTAATTCAAATCTTTTTCAAGTTTTCATAATTTTTCAAAATCAAATCTTTTTAAAATCATATCTTTTCAATCATATGTTTTCAAAATCAATTTCTTTCCTTTTTTTTTATTTTCGAAAATCCTTGCTACAATTAATGATTTAATTCAAAATTTTCAAGTTGTTACATGCCTATTAAGAAAGGATCAAATTTTAAATTCTAGAATCATATCTTCTAATTTCTTATTAGTAAAATAATCAACTTTAATTTTAAAACTTTCTTTTTTTTATTTGATTTTCAATCATATCTCCTCAATCACATCTTTTTCAAAATAATTTTCAATCATATCTTTTTGATTTCTAATTTCAAAATCTTTTTCAAAATCAATTAACTATTACCTCAATTTCAATTTTTGAAAATCATCAACCATTTTTTTTAATTATTTCAAAATCTCTTTAATTTGTTTTCGAAAATTCTTCCCCTCTTCTCACATCCCTCTATTTAAGGACTAACACTCCTCCACTATCAGCAATTCAGACTCTCTCTATAAGTTTGAATTGTCTCCTCTCTACCTCCTCTTTCTATTCTTCTTTTCCTCTGACACCTCAAGGAATCTCTATACTGTGACATAGAGGATTCCATACATTGTTCTCTTCTCTTTCATATGAGCAGGAACAAAGACAAAGGCCTTCTTGTTGAAGCTGATCGTGAACCTGAAAGGACCTTGAAGAGAAAGTTAAGAGAAGCTAAAGCACAATTCTCTAGAGAGGACCTAACAGAAATTTTTAAACAAGAAGAAGCAATGAGCTCTGCTGGAGGATCTCTTCATCTGAAGAAGACGCCTGCAGAAGCTCAGGAACTCATTGAAATGGTTGCAAATAACCAATTCACGTACACTTCTGAATGGAATCTTGTGAATAATGGAACAAATCAGAAGAAAGGAGTTCTTGAGATTGATACTCTGAATGCCATATTGGCTCAGAACAAAATATTGACTCAGCAAGTTAATATGATTTCTCAGAGTCTGTCTGGAATGCAAGCAGCAACAGGCAGTACGAAAGAAGCTTCATCTGAAGAAGAAGCTTATGATCCTGAGAATCCAGCAATGGAAGAGGTGAATTACATAGGAGAATCCTATGGAAACACCTATAATCCTTCATGGAGAAATCATCCAAATCTCTCATGGAAGGACCAACAAAGGCCTCAACAAGGCTTCAACAACAGTAATGGTGGAAGAAATAGGTTTAGCAATAGCAAACCTTTTCCATCAGCTTCTTAGCAACAGACAGAGAATTCTAAGCAGAGCCACTCTGACTTAGCAACCATAGTCTCTGATCTAATTAAAACCACTCAAAGTTTCATGACTGAAACAAGGTCCTCCATTAAAAATTCGGAGGTACAAGTGGGTCAGCTGAGTAAGAAAATTACTAAACTCCCTCCTAGTACTCTCCCAAGCAATACAGAAGAGAACCCAAAAAGAGAGTACAAGGCCATCCACATAACCCACATGGTCGAACCTGGAGAGGAGGAAGAGGCAGTGATTTCTACTGAGGAAGACCTCAATGGACGTCCACTGGCTTCCAAGGAGTTCTCTAATAAGGAACCATGGGAATCTGAGGCTCATATAGAGACCATAGAGATTCCATTGAATTTCCTTCTATCATTGATAAACCACTATTTTATGGTTTATATTGTGCTTAATTGTGCGGTTTTATCAAATCTTTACCAAGTTATTCATATGATTAGCATGCATTTATAATTCCTTCCTAAAAATACTTCATGGTTGAAAACTTGCTTCCTAAAAACTTTTAATTATGTATTTTAACTCTCCTTTATTTCATTCGATGCCGTGATCTGTGTGTTAAGTGTTTCAGGCTTTATAGGGCATGAATGACTTGGAGATTGGAAATGAGGCTTGCAAAAATGGAAGGAACACAAGAAATTGAGGAGATGACCAGCGAGAAGTGATGCAGACGCATCGCTCATGCGACCGCGCGACATAGAGGAAATTGCAATGACGCGGACGCATGGCTCACGTGACCGCGCGGATTGGAAACTGCACAAGTGACGCGAAGGCGTGGACGACGTGCATGCGTGGTAAGGCAAAACGCCGGATGACACAAACGTGTGAATGACTCGATCGCGTGACATGCGCGATCTGCAGAATCTGCAGAATTCGCTGGGGGCGATTTTGGGCCCTGTTTTGACCCAGTTTTTGGCCCAGAAAAGTAGATTAGAGCTAGAAAACATGCAGAGACCAAAGGACAACATTCATTCCGCATAATTTTAGTTTTAGATCTGATTTTACTCCTTCTTTAGGTTTTCTCTCTACACATTCATAGTTCTTAGGATTTCGATTTTATTGCTTCTTGGACTAGGATATTGAGAAGAGTTATTACTTCCGTCAAGACTTCGTCATTCTAGTTTGTTTCCTTACTTGTCACTTACTTTTCCATATCCTTTATTTACTCAGAATTATTATTGGATTATTTCTAGAATTAATTTATACAAGAACTATTTTTATTTTTAATTGATCCTTTTGATTATTATTTATCATGTCTTTCAATATTTTCCTTTCTTATTTCGTGGATTTTACAATCATAATGAGCGAGTAGTTCTACAACTTGATTGGGAGTTGATTGACAGGAAGACCTTGAGTTGGATGCTCAAGAGTAAAATTATAGTTGGGCTTCGCGTTGGGTCGCCATCTAATCACTGACACTAGTCCTTCCCAAGGGAGAGGATTAGAACTTGTGAATAGAAATTGACTTCCAACTTGCTTAACTTTCCTTTACTTGGTAAAGGATAACTGAGCAGGCAACCTTTAATTATCACTTTTATCTTGAAAGAACTCCATCAAGGATAGAGCTTCCAACAAATCTACTCCCGGTCAAGGTTTTTATTTAAATTACATAAATTCTCTGATTTAATTTCCTGTTTATCAACTCAAATCATTTTTTAGAAAATATCTGATTAATAAAATAGCACATCTTTCTGCAACTCGTTGGGAGACGACCTGGGATTCATACTCCCAGTACTTTAATTCTAATTTTGTGACAACCCTTTGATGTGCATAAACTTGATATGCTACGATTTAGGAAATTGCACGATCGGCAAAATTCCTTCCGGCAAGTGCACCGGTTATTGAGGCTGCTGATCCAATTCTGTAACATTCATTGAACCAACTTAGTGATAATCAAGTAATACACAAGACTCAACAAATTGAAACTCTAGACTCATCAATTCTTCAGGCCCAATCCCATAAACATGATATTCAATTGGGTTTCATACCATAATACGTTTAAGTTAATGTTTGTGCTCAAATGCTAACTTAAACTTCAATATATTTGGCCCA
>NC_029790.2:82764155-82780340 GCF_000816755.2 Arachis ipaensis
AGTTTAAGTTCCAGTTTAAGCTTAAACTGGAACTTAAACTCCACATGTGATATTCAAGCTTCCTTTATTGATTTTGTTGCTTCCTTGCCTAGCCTCTTCTTCCATGAAATCATCCAAACAATTGCATCAAAGTCTTGCAAAATTTCATGAGAAATCTTCCATTCATAGCATTCAAGTAATATACTAAAAACTCATGGAATTTGCATCAAAATCATACTGTTTGGATGGTTCATTGCTTTGTTATTCATTTAACCATTCATGGTTACTTTAAGCTCAAGAAAATGCATAAAACAACTAAAACTAACAGAAAAATGCTAGTGAAACTAGCCTAAGATGCCTTGGCATCACCCTTCTAAATTGATAAGCGAATTTTTGTTGGTTAAGAGCTGTACTTGCAACATATCTCTTATAATAATTTCTTAACTCGCCAATTTCTGTCACGTCAATTTTTGGCGCCGTTGCCGGGGAGTTGCAATAGAGTGCTAAGTTATTGATTGGGATTTATTTATTTGCATTTTATTTTATTTTTTTTGTTACTATGAGCTGCATGTTTCTTTCGTTAAATGATGCGTTCACTTCCTGATCCAAGCTTGCCAGTATTTGATCCTGAGATTGAAAGAACTATTTCACGTATAAGGAAAGATCGGCGTCGGTTAGTCCTCCCCGAGGGTGAATCTAAAACGTCACTTGAGGAAGAAACAAGCCCCCGTTCTACTGATTCGGTTGATTTACGTGCAGGTGACATGGCAGCACCTAGAAGAATTACTATCCAGGAGGCTGGAGCCCCTGATTTCACACTGCAACCGTTTCAAACGCATCACCCAGCGGTGGCTACAGACTTTGAAATAAAGACTACACTGCTCAATTTGATCCCTAAGTTTCATGGCTTACCCGCTCAAGAGCCTATCAAGCACCTTAGGGATTTTCAAGCAGCCTGTTCTACTGTCAGGCGTGATGGTGCAGATGAAACTTCTATTCTGTTGAAAGCTTTCCCGTTCTCTCTTGAGGGAAAGGTGAGAGAGTGGTATTACACTCAACCTGCAGCAACCGTATCTGACTGGGATACGCTTAGAAGAGAATTTTTGAAAAAATTCTTCCCAGCTGAAGTTACTGATAAACTGAGGAAAGACATTTCCATGATTGTCCAGGACGAGTCCGAGACTCTCTACGAATACTGGGAGCGCTTCAACAACCTTCTAGAAGCATGTCCCCACCATATGATTGACAAGATAGTGTTGCTCGACTACGTCACACAAGGCATTGATGCACGAAAACTTGTCTCTTAACAGATTTCCCTCGGCAAGTATACCGAATTGTCATCAAGTAAAAACTCACAATAGAGTGAGGTCGAATCCCACAGGGATTGATTGATCAAGCAACTTTAATTGGAGGAATGTTCTAGTTGAGCTAAGCAGAATTTGATTTCAGAATTGCAAGAAATTAAATGGCGGGGAAAGTAAATGGCAGAAAATATAAATGCTGAAAATAAAGAGCTGAATATAAATGATGGAAAGTAAATTGCAGAATCTTAAATGGGGAATGGGGAATTTAGCATGAAAGTAAATGGCAGAAAGTAAAGAGAATGGGTAAGATTAGAAATGGCGGATTCATTGGGCTTAGGAGATGTTGCATTCTCCAGATCAAGTTCATTTTCATCTCTTCCTCAATCAATGCATTCATTGATCTCCTTGGAAATCTTAACTGATTGAATTCCAATTCCTTGGTAATTCAATCTCTTAAATCTTGATCAATAGCCAATTCCTTGGTCTAATTGCTCATGAGAAGAGATGAAGTATGGTCACTGATTATACCACATGTATTTCCAAATCAAAGTATTGGGAGAATTATATGTCACCATATCCGCCTAACCCCCAATTTGGTCCAACATGAGAAAGCATTTTTAGCATGATCCCTTCATTCCTCTTCCAAGGTTCCGAAGAGATCCAAGTATGAATAGCTTCTTTTCCAAGACAACTACCCAATTGGATGAAGATTGAAAGCTTTCTAGTAAAATCAAGAGAAAATAAAGAAGAAGAATAATGAAAACTATTATTGATCCATCAAATTACAATAGAGCTCCCTAACCCAATGAAAGAGGTTTAGTTGTTCATGGCTCTGGGAATGGAAAACCAAGATGGAGAATGCATTCCGAAAGTAAAACTAGAAGTTGCAGAGAAAGTAAAATTATACAGAGAGTAGTTCTCCCAATCCAAAAGCTTCTCTCTAGTTCAAAACTACTCCTATTTATACTACTCTTCTGATCTTCTAGTTGGCTCTTCAAGTCTTGGATATGGGCCTTTGGATCTTGAGTTAAAGCAGATATCATCTTCAGTGGACTCAGCTTCACTTGCAGAGAAAGTGTACAGTAGGCATGGACTTTAGCTTAGGGCGTTAGTGGTGTTAACGTTAAGTGAAAATGTGGGGTCGAGAACGTTAATGACAATCACCTTTTTCACTAACGTTCCTAACCCAAAATGGTCCACGTTAACTTCGACGTTAGTGGCACTAACGTGACCACTAACGTTGCCTCTTGGCCCTTCACAAACGTTAATGGGGTTCACCTTTCCCAATAACGTTGAGAGTACCCCTTTCTCCCTACGTTAGAGTTCACGTTAGTATAGTTAACGTGACCTTTAACGTAGGCTTGGCAAATCTTCGAGAGCATTAGTGACACCTACCTTTTTCACTAACGCTCCAAAATGCCCCTTTCCCACGTTAGTGCTTCACGTTAATTACATTAACGTGGCCACTAACGTGGTGTTAATTGCCATCTCCAACGTTAGTGACAAAGGTGAGTGTCACTAACGTTGGCGATTCTTTGCTCCTTCCACGTTAGAGTTCACGTTAACTAAGTTAACGTGGCTCTTAACGTAGCCAATATGGGCTTAGTCCAACGTTAGTGACAAAGGTGAGTGTCACTAACGTTGGCATTATCTTCCTTTTCCACATTAGAGTTCATGTTAACTGAGTTAACGTGACTCTTAACGTGGCCAATTTCCCTTTTGGAGCGTTAGTGGCACTCACTTTTACCACTAACGCTTGGAGCTTCCGTTTCCTCCACGTTAACTACCACGTTAATGTAGTTGACGTGGTAATTAACGTGGGCTATGATGGCTTCGAAGACGTTATTGGCGATCACTTTTCTCATTAACGTTGCAAGCTAGCTCCCATTCCACGTTAGTGGTCACGTTAGTTAGACTAACGCGGCTACTAACGTGGCTTTTTCTTGCTTCCTTTGTCCTGAAATCAAGCAAATAAAGTGCATCAAAGCTCTAATCCAAGTTATGAGTCATGCATCATCCAATTTGTCATTAAATTCATGCATAATTCTCATGAAATCATATAAAATTCACAATGTTTGCTTGAATCAAGATGTAAGTGAAATTCTACCCAAAACTTGCTTATTTCCTAAGAAAATGCATGAAACTACCCTAAAACAGTAAAGAAAAGGTCAGTGAAACTGGCCGAAATGTCCTGGCATCAGGCATGAGGCCTCAAGATAAGACCACATTTGAGAGTGCTAGCAATGGATCTATGAAAAAGTACAAGACCACTGATGAGGCATGGCAATTGATCAGCGACTTAGCTGAATCTACTCGGAATCATAGGCAAAAACAAGGCCGTTCAAAAGCTGTTGCAGAGGTATCTTCTAGCAAAGAGACTACTGCTCTGACTCAGAGTATATGTGAGATGACCAACCTACTGAAGCAGATGCAGTTGAGTCAACAACAAGCACAGCAGAGCCAACAGTTAGTTCCATAGAGAGTGTGCGGGATCTGTGCTGATTATAGCCATTATACTGATGAATGTCCGTAGCTCCAGCAGGAAGATAATACTGTGGCAGCCACTCATAACTTTTATGACCGCCCCAACCAAGGATACAATCAAGGAGGCAGCTACAACCATGGGTGGCAGGACAATCCCAACCAAGGTTGGAGGGATAATTCTAACCAGAATTGGAGAGACAACAATAACAGAGGAGGCAGAAACAATTAAGGAAATCAGAGGTGGAATAATAACAACAACAGGCAGCAGAACCAGAACCATCCTTACAGAGCACCTCACTTGAGGCAATCCCAATGACCACAGCACAACCAACAGCAGACCTCTCAAATCTCTTATCCCTCTTCATCTTCTAATGATGAGTTACTACAATCTATTGATCGGAGACAGCAGGCCATGGAAAACAACCTTACTTCTATTCTAAATGGTCTGAACTCTACCTTGCAAGCTCTTATCTCTCAAATTGGATCACTAAATAACTCCAACAACCAGCCTTTGAGCTCCAGTGGAATCCCCTCTCAACCATTGCCCAATCCAAAGGGTGGCATCAATGCCATCACCCTAAGGTCCGGAACCACACTGCAAGTGAGGAATCAGGAGGAGCCAAACCCGCTAGAACACGCCTCAGCTGAAGAGGTGGTGGAAGTAGAGGATGCTGAAGAGGAAAAGAACATACAAGACATGGTTGAAGAAGAAGAAGTTCAACCACAGAAAGAAGCACCAAAGGATGCAGGCGCTGCAGAAAATGTCCTTCCTATCCCATTTCCATAAATTGCAAGGAAGCCCATGAAGCAGATGGAACTTGATCCCAAAATGGTAGAAATATTCAAAAAGGTTGAGGTAACTGTTCCCCTTTTTGATGTTATTCAGTAGGTACCTAAATACGCAAAGTTTCTAAAAGATTTATGTATACATAAAGACAAAATTAATGAATTAGAAACTATTCCTTTAGGTAGTTCTATATCTGCTTTAATGGGAGGTATACCTGAGAAGTGTAGTGATCCAGGTCCATGTATGGTTAATTGTACCATTGGTGGTGTGATATTTTCTGACTGCATGTGTGATCTAGGAGTATGTGTTAGTATAATGCCTTTGTCTATATATGATACTTTGAGGCTCCCTCCCTTAAAAAGGTCGGCAGCTCGTTTTGTGTTAGCAGATAAAAGCATTATTACAGTGGTTAGAGTTGCTGAAGATGTATTAATGAGCATAAAGGGACTCACATTTCCCATTGATTTCTATATTCTGGAAATGCCCCCTAATGACTTAGGAAGGCCATCATCAATCCTACTTGGAAGACCATTCATGAAGACTTCAAAGTTTAAGCTGGACGCATTTTTCGGAACTTATTCCTTTGAAATAGATGGCAGAATAGTGAAATTCAGTCTAAATGGAGCTATGAAGCACCCTCCGAATGACCTTTCTATCTCCCAGTGTGACATCATCGATGAAACCGTGGCTGAAGTTCACTAGGAGGAATCAGAAGAGAAGTACGCAGGACAAGGTCCAAGTGTGGGGACACTTTTGGAGGACACTGATGGCACCTTGCCATTATCACCAACCCCAAATAATCCAGAGCCTGACCATGAGCAGAAATTGGAATTAAAGCCCCTCCCTCCACACCTCAAGTATGCTTACCTTGAGGACAAGCAGAGATTTCCAGTAATCATTGCAAGGGAACTCACTCCCCAACAAAAAGAACAGCTACTCAATGTGTTGAGGAAACACAAGAAGGCAATTGGATGGAGCCTAGCGGATATAGTAGGCATCAGCCCTCAAGTTTGTGAGCACAGAATATTCCTAGAAAGGGAGAAAAGCCCATCCGTCAACCTCAGAGAAGACTGAATCCCACCATCTTAGAAGTTGTCAAGAAAGAAGTGACCGGGCTACTTGAAGCAGATATTATTTACCCCATCTCAAATAGCGAATGGGTCAGTCCAGTACAAGTGGTACCCAAGAAGTCTGGAATCACAACGGTAAAAAATGAGCATGGAGAGCTTCTGACAATTAGAGTGCAGAATTCATGGAGAGTTTGCATTGACTATAGGCATCTTAACCAAGCCACTCGCAAGGATCATTACCCCTTGCCATTCATTGATCAGATGCTTGATCGCCTGTCAGGTAAATTCCATTATTGCTTTTTAGATGGTTATACAGGCTATTTTCAAATCCATATAGCTCCTGAAGATCAGGAAAAGACTACTTTCACTTATCCTTTTGGCACTTATGCTTATAAGAGAATGCCCTTTGGCTTGTGCAATGCACCAGCTACTTTCCATAGGTGCATGATGAGTTTTTTTTTTTTGACCTTATTGAGGACTGTATGGAGGTTTTTATGGATGATTTTAGCGTTTATGGTGATTCATTTATCCTTTGCTTGGATAATTTATCTAGAGTATTAGATAGATGTGTCCGTACAAACCTTGTATTGAATTTTGAAAAATGTCACTTTATGGTTAAACAAGGGATTGTACTAGGACATGTTGTGTCTAATACTGGCATTACTGTAGATCCAGCAAAGGTGGATGTTATTTCTAGTTTGCCTTACCCCTCCTCTGTGAGGGAAGTCCATTCGTTCCTTGGCCATGCAGGTTTTTACCGGAGATTCATTAAGGACTTTAGTAAGGTAGCACTTCCCTTATCCAGATTACTGCAGAAAGATATTGAGTTTGAGTTCAGTGAGGATTGCAAATGAGCGTTTGATAAGCTGAAGACTGCCCTGACTCAAGCTCCAATTATGAAAGGACCTGACTGGAGCCAGCCATTTGAAATCATGTGCGATGCTTCCAACCATGCAGTAGGAGCAGTGCTGGCTCAGCGTGAAGGTAAGGATCCTTTTGTAATTGCTTATGCATCTAAGACTTTAGACATAGCTCAGTCTAATTACACTACTACTGAGAAAGAGCTTCTTACTATTGTTTTTACTCTAGATAAATTCCGAACCTATTTACTTGGTACTAAAGTAGTAGTGTACTCAGACCATGTAGCTCTAAAGTATTTATTAGCTAAAAAGGAGTCCAAACCAAGGCTTATACGTTGGATACTGCTACTACAAGAATTTGATTTAGAAATTAAGGATAGGAGTGGTAACCAAAATCTAGTGGCAGACCACTTTAGTCGCCTTGAGCACATTAAGGGTACCGCTACCCCTATAAATGATAATTTCCCGTTTGATGACTTATAAGCAGTATCTGAGGTAGTCCCTTGGTATGCACCTATAGCTAATTATCTAGTTAGCCGCACCTTTCCTCCAAACTTTACTAAGCATCAAAGAGACAAGCTGAAAAGCGAGTCCAAATATTATATATGGGATGACCCATATTTATGGAGATGTGGCGCTGACCAGGTAATTAGACGGTGTGTGCCTCAATCAGAATTTTAGTCCATTTTAGAGGCCTGCCACTCATTTGAGAGTGGAGGACATTTCGGCCCTCAAAGAACAGCTAGAAAAATTTTAGACTGCGGATTCTGGTGGCCTACTCTTTTTAAAGACGCTGCTGAATTTTGTAAATCTTGTTTCCCATGCCAAAGGTTTGGTAATATATCCAAGAGGGATGAGATGCCTCAACAGACTATGCTTTTCTGTGAAATTTTTTATGTTTGGGGCATTGACTTGATGGGTCCATTTCCAAATTCTAATGGTTATTTTTATATATTGTTAGCTGTAGATTACATTTCTAAATGGGTGGAAGCAATTCCTACCCGCACTGATGATGCTAACACTGTTGTTTCCTTTGTTAGAAACCACATTATTTGTCGCTTTGGATCACCACGAGCAATCATGAGCGATCAAGGCACCTATTTCTGTAACAGGAGACTAACAAGGATTACTGAAGAAGCATGGGATAGTTCATAAAGTGGAAACATCCTACCATCCCCAGACTAATGGGCAAGCTGAGGTGTCTAATAGAGAGATAAAGAGTATATTGCAGAAGATAGTCAAACCTAATAGAAGAGACTGGAGCACCAGGCTACAAGATGCACTCTGGGCATATAGAACTGCATACAAGACACCCATTGGGATGAGTCCCCTTCGCTTAGTTTATGGAAAGGCCTGTCACCTCCCAGTAGAGGTAGAGCACAAAGCCTTTTAGGCAGTGAAGGAGTGCAATATGGAATTTGAGAAGGCCGGAACTGAGAGAAAGTTACAACTGCAGGAATTAGAGAGCTTACGCCTAGAAGCTTATGAGAACTCAAGACTGTACATGGAAAAGATGAAGGCTGTGTATGATAAGCACATCAAGAGGAGAGAGTTCCAACCTGGGGACTTTGTCCTCCTTTACAACTCTAGATTGAGACTCATGCCAGATAAGTTAAGATCAAGATGGGAAGGTCCATATAGAGTGGAGAAGGTTGATCCATACGGAGTTTTCCACCTGAGTCATCCTTCAAGCTCTGAATTCATCAAAGTTAATGAACATCGCCTGAAGCTATATCATGGGGCGAAGGTGAAACCCAGGGAGCTAGAGATCTTCCTATTGGAAGATCCACCCACAGCAGAAGACTGAGCTAGTAGAGCGTCCAACTTAAGGACGTTAAAGTAAAGTGCTGGGTGGGAGACAACCCACCATGGTATGATCACTCCTTTCTTTATTCTTAGTTTTCTTTTTTCATTAACTCTTCTCTTTATTAGCACATTTAGATTGCATCTACATTTGCATATTTTTATATTAAAAAAAAAGAGAGAGAGGCACAGGTGGATCAGAAAGAATAAGCAATCAAACAGAAAGTCACGCGAGAGTGTGGCTGGAGGCGTGCCATTGGCACAAATCGCCCCACGCGTCCGCGTCACTTACACGAACGCGTGACCTGAAAATCGACGTCAAAAAGGGTGTTTGGCCGAAAGTTGTGCTAGAGTGGTGCTGGACTGGCGCTGGACGCACAGTCCCTACCACGCAAACGCATGCCCCACGCGTTCGTGTCATCTCCCAAAAATTGGCCACCCACGCAATCGCGTCAACCACGCGACCGCGTCACCCTGGAATTTGGCAATAATACATTTTGAACAGAGAGTTGTGCGAGCACGAGGCTGCCCTCGCGCTAGTAGCACAAAACGAGTCATGCGTCCGTGTGACCAACGCGGCCGCGTCGACTCCTCTAAGCGCCATCCGCGCGAACGTGTATCCCACGCGTCCGCGTCGCTTGCGCCGCACAGCTTAACCTAATCTGCCAAAATATCTTATATTTCTCTTCCCCGAATCCTACTTTTTCTTTTCCCTCCTTATTTCTTCCTTCTTTCTCACTCTCTACTTTTTCTCTCTCTTCCCACCATTATCAAGGTTTTTCTTTTCTTCTCCCCTCCTTACTTTTCTATTCTTGTTTTTATGTTATCTTTTTTTCTTTTCTTTTTCCTTGCATTATCCATGTTTTCTTTTTCTTTATTTTTCTTTTCATTGGTGTTGGAAATTTATTTGGGTCACTATTCTTTCCTATGATTTGCTTGTGTATTATTTAGGATTTATTTGACAATTATATATTACCTTTTAAAAGGGTTGCTTGCATGTTCAATTTAATACTTTCAATAGCTTATTTACCATGTATGCTATGTGTTTGTGAAAATGTCCGTACGACATTGTGCACTATCTTTAGATTTCTTTTACTACTCTAAATGCTTGCTCTTCACAAAATCCCTTTTTATATTTTATTAATTTAATATAATTGTTGTTACAAATAGGTTATTAGTTTGAAAGGCTTGGTAATCTCACTGGGACATTAAATGCTTGATCTATGCTACTCATGCCTTTACCTGCATGCCAATAAACACCTTGCATTTAATTGTCATCATATGCCCTTGCTATATTTCCATTGTTGTTTCTCACATGTAGTCATGACCATGTGTTAACATCATTCATCTTTTAATGTGCATTGATTACCACCTTCCCCGCCCTCTTCCTTGCTCCAAACCTTGACATCTTAACAAACTTTCTCTTTTCTTTCTTTTAGGATGGCCACCAAGAAAGGCAAGGAGAAAGCTACTCCCAAACCAATAGCAAGAAGAGGAACCAAATGAGCTTTAGTGACAGAGCCATCTTCAACTGCCGTTAAGCCCTCAACAAAAAGGATTAAGAGGATTATAAAGGTTGATGACAAAGAGAAAGCTTTCCCAGCAAAGGACACTGCGCGATTTACCAATCGTTACTGCGAGCAGATGTTCCCTATCCTGGCAGAAAAGAGTTACAACAATGAATACCTTCTTATCCTCTCGCCCAACATTGCCCCCTTTGTTGAGCCGCAAATTAAACGAAGACAATGGGGATTCCTACAGAGACAGCGACGGCAGGTTAATCTTTCCTGGGTAGTCGAGTTCTACTCCAATTTCCACCTGCCAACCCTGCAGTCTGTCTATGTCCGTCAGAAGCAAGTTCCCATTACAGAAGAGGCCATTCAGCGTGCTTTAGATCTCCCCCCTACTCCAGAAGGACTGGACACATTTCAAGAAGCCCCACTCAAGCGCTAGATGTACCAATTCGACTGGGACGCTGTTCTTAGAGTTATCGCACTACCTGGCAGCAGATGGATTTATGGATACCATCGTTCCTGCCCTAAGGGAATATTGGCTTCCGCACTTACCTTAGAGGCTCGCGTATGGGCACAGATTATGTCCCATTACGTATTTCCGAGCACTCATGAGTCCTCCTTCACTGCAGACATGGCCGTTCTACTATGGTGCATCCTTACAGACCAGCCTTTGAACCTACCAAGACACATCCGGAATGCCATGGGACACGTACAAATTGCAGACAACTTACCTTTTCCCGCCTTGGTCTTAGATCTTGTCTCAGCAGCCGGAGTCTCCTACAGAGCTGGGGACACCAAAGCCATGCCTCCACGGGATAACCAGTACGTCCCTATCGGGAAATATATCAGACCTCTAGGAGTCACTACAAGCCAGCCTACTGCACTGGCTGAAGACATTCCTCCTTCAACACCACAAGCACCTACAACAAACCAACTGCTCCATCAGATACTTGAAAGGTTGGATTGGCAGGAACACAAAGCAAAGCTGAGAGAGCACCGTAACAAGCGCCGATTCACATACCTCAAGGAGCTACTTAAGGGAAAATACAGAGACTCAGACACCCCGGACTCCACTTCCTTTACCAGCACAGGGAGCCATGACGGTCCCGACTATGGAGATACTGCTACCAGCCCACCCTTGTTCCTGACAGATGGCACCGAGGACGGTGCAAAGCCTTAAGTGTGGGGAGGTCGGTCAGTACCTGACTTCCGGAAGTAATTTTTCTTCCCTAACACCAATAAAATAGGATATTTAGTTAGTTTTTCTTTTGTAGAATAGGATAGATTGCATAATAATAGATTAGTTGCATGCATGTTCTACTTGATTGAAAAGACAATAAGTTTCTTCTAAGACCCTATTTTTAGAACAAAATTTCACTAATATTAATCAAAACTTTTGTGTTAAATTTGCTTGAAGTTGTATTTGGAACATGGTTTTTGAGCTAAAGAACACACAACCTGTGAGACTTTGAGCTTAAATACATGGTTACATTATTTAACCATAATTATTTTGTTCTTGTGTGTTTACTTCTCTATGATTGTAATTTATATTTTGTTTCATCCTATATGTCCAATGTTTAATATATTTATATGCTTGCATATGATTGAGGCCATTATTTGTTTAGCTCACTTATCCAAATTAAGCATACCCCTTAAGTTACCTTTGTTAGTCACTTTGAGCTTTTAAATCCCATTTGTTCTTTATTTTACCACATTACTAGCCTTAAGTAGAAAAACAATTATATATCCCAATTGAATCTTTGGTTAGCTTAAGATAGAATTATTTGTTAATTATGTATGGGAAAATTGTGGGAACAAAAGATAATAAGGGAATGTGTCATGATAATATAATGGGAATTTGGGTGCCTACTCATGTAAAACTATAAAAATTAAAAATCTATGCGCATTGATAAGCTACGTTTATATTTATGTTAAAAAAATCCAAAAAAAAAAATATTCAATAATCAAATAAGGGGACAAAATTACCCCAATGTTAAGTTAAGAATTCAAAGATCAATGCATATATGATAAAATCAAAATAAAGTTGATGCATGAGTAAGGAATGTGAAAGGGAAATTTTGGGTAGCTAGGTGTGAAATTTAAGCTATAAAGAATATTTATGTGTGTTAGGTGAAAGCTTGGGTTAATTAAAGATTCAATTTATAAGCTTACTTAGCCATATATGTACCCTTACCCATACCTTGGCCCCATTACAACCTTGAAAAGACCTCATGATATTAGTATTGGTATATTAATTATTGTTGACTGGTTAGGTGAAGAACAAAAATTAGAAAGCATGATTAGAGAAAGATAGAGTGATTGCCCTATACACTAGAGAGATTAGAGTGTACATACATCATCAGTGAGGGTTCAATGCTTAAGTTCTATGTTCCCCGCTTTCATGAGCTACTGATAAACCCATATTTTATGATATATTTTGTGTCTAATTTAGGTGATTTATTCAGTCCTTCACTCACTTATTCATGTTAATTGCATGATTTTACTTTCCCTCCCTTATTATGTGAGATATGTGAAAAACATGTTTCCTATGCTTTAAGAATAATTATTTTAATTACCCTTTATTACCATTCGATGCCGTGACATGTGTGTTGAGTAATTTCAGATCTTCTCAGGTAGGAATGACTTAAAGGATGGAAAGGAAACATACAAAAATGGAAGGAAAGCATAAAATGGAGTTTTTGAAGAAACTGGAAGTGACGCGAACGCGTGGGCGACGCGGCCGCATGCCTGGCACAAAAAGACAGCGACGCGAACACGTGACTGACGCGATCGCGCGCCACGAGCAAAACGCAGATGATGCGGACGCATGACCGAAGCGGACGCGTGATAAGGAAAACTCCAGATGACGCGAGCGCGTGACCCACGCGGACGCGTGACAGAGGCCACACACCAGAAATTATAGGAAACGCTCCCAGCGATTTTTGAAGCCCTTTTTGGCCCAAATCCAAGTCCAGAAGGCACAGATCAGATGTTATGAAGTGGGGGAATGTATCCATTCAAAGGAGAGTCTCCAATAATTTACTTTTGATGATTTAGATGTAGTTTTAAGAGAGAGTTTCTCTCCTCTCTCTCTTAGGATTAGGATTTAGGATTTTTTCTTGCTTTCATGATTGCCCCCTTTTTATCAGGTTCAACTTTCCTTTTTATTATTTTCTCAATTTAATTTGTGAACTTTTCTATGTTACAAATTATTCTTTTAATTAATGTTATTGAGGTATTTCAGTTTATGATTGCTCTCTTTTATTTATGTTACTGTTACTTCCAATCTGAAGATATTTTTATTCGAATAGATTTACATTTCCCCTTTTGGTCTTGGTTAAGAAATCAGTAACTCAGGGGTTATCAAACTCAACGTGATCGATAATTGTTATCTTTGCTAATTGAATTGAACTTCAATAATTCCAGTCCTTTCTTAGGAATTGACTAGAACCTGAAGATCAGACTAATTAATCCACTTGATCTTCCCTTGCTTTAGTAATGGCTAACTAAGTGGGATTAAGATTCAATTCTCGCCTCCATTGATAAGGATAATTAGGATAGGACTTCCAATTTCTCATACCTTACCAAAAGTTTATTTTACAGTCATTTACTTATTTTAATTGCAATTTAAATTACTTACTCCTTACTTTCAAAACCCCAATTTACAATCTTCATAACCAATAATAAGAACATACTTCCCTGCAGTTCTTTGAGAAGACGACCCGAGGTTTAAATACTTCGCTTATCAATTTATTTAGGGGTTTGTTACCTGTGACAACCAAAATATTTGTACGAAGGGATTTCTGTCGGTTTAGAAACTATATCTATAACGCGACTATTTTTATAAAATTCTTTACCAGCAAAAATTCCTAATGCCAAAATGGCGCCATTGCCGGGGACTTGCAAACGTCTGCCTTATTATTGGTTATTGTAAATATTTTATTTTGGCTGTTTATTTATTTTTATTTTTGCTTTTTTATTTTTATTAGCTACTATGAATTCTCACCCCTCTTGCTTTGAGTTTGGTTCTAATATTGTTGAAAGGAGTGAAAGCTATAACAGGAATATGCATCAAGGTCAGAGAAATCAAAGATGGATGGAGCCAAGAGGATTTGATCAACCCTTTAAGCAACAACACCCTCCAAGATATCATGGACAAAGACCATTCTACAATGCATACCAAGCTGATAGATATGGTGGACAACATTATAACTACCAACAAGCCCACCCTGTGCCTATAGACCACCCTCTCAACGTAACTTTGAACCGCCACACTCACAAGTTCCTTTTCACCATTCACCACCATATGATCCTTATTTACCCCAATCCAAATCCAATTACTCCCGAGAACCACCACATTCCAGTTCTGAACCCCCCTTCCCAACCAATGAACCCTCACACCCACCCCAACCTCCTATGGACAACAGACTGCGTGTTCTTCTTCAAGGGCAAGCAAAGATGGAAAAGAGCGTACTGGAACTCACTACTGCCGTAACTGAGGTAGTAAATTTAATAGCTTCCTGACATCTGAGGACTCAAAGTACTCCCATAGCTGCATGTGGGAAATCAAAAGAAGAGCGTGGCATGAAGGAGACACTAGAGACCCCGGTGGACAATCAGGAGCATGGCTTTGTACTGGAACAAGTAGAGGAAGCCATGATAGTTGTAGAGAAAGAAGTGGTTGAAGATTTAGGAGATGCTGAATCTCCGTGGGAATCAAGAGCCATAAAGGATTCCGCTGAGAAATCCGAAATTGATGTCAAGGAGGACAGTGCACAACCTCAACAGCATATACTTTGTGAAAAATTGGACGGAACAGACCAAGAAGTTGATTCCATGGGTAGTGACGATCTTGTCTCAAGCTCTCCTAGTCATGAAATCACATCCGCAACTGAATTCCTTGAGCCTGAAGAACCTTATCCAAGTGAATACAAAGATGACGTCGAGGTAGATTTCTCTCAACCTCCAGCTTATGACTTAAGTGATGAGGAAGACATTAAAGACTTTGATCAGGACACAGATGCATGCGAAGAAGTTTACAAAGAAGTGGAGGAATTCACAGAAGATCACAAGGGAGTAGAGCTTACAGAACCACTGGAAACACCTATCCCAAGGCCATTACCACCTAATACAAGCTTCAAGTGGGTACAATCCTTAACCCTTATCTTTACTTTTCCACTTGAATGTGGTTTGCTTGAAACAGATGGCCAGCTTAGAGCTCTCTGTGGCTTTAAGAGTAAGAGGAAAATGGCTCGCACTCAGAGCTGGTGCACAAGGTTCAATAAGGTTCCATGCTTCAACTCGAAGTGCACGGATTGGCATCATGTTCAATCGAATGGATCTCGGAAAACGTTTGGTTATCTTGGTGAGAATCTAATTTCTAAACCGCCCGGATGGAAAAATATAGATCAAGACGAAGGCGGATTTAAAAGCAACGTTTGGGATCCTGGAATCTATTCTGACATTCGTCACCCCGGGAGCCTGAGAATCTGTTTGAAGCTGCTCAGAAGCATTACATGCCTAGTTTGGGACCCCAGAGGCTTTTGGCATTTCAAGCATTGGTGGAGATTTTTGGATGAGTTTAAGCATAAGCCACCATAACAAGAAGCTCATCCAATGTCCAACTTAAGGACTTTAACTAAAAGTGCTAGGTGGGAGACAACCCACCATGGTATGGTCGTTTCTTTTTCAGTTTTATTTCATGTTATTTATTTTTATTCTTTTTCAATTGAACCTGAATATTATTCATTAGCATTGCATACAGCATAATTGCATAATTGCATAAAAAAAGAGAGCATGTCATGCGATCGCGTCAGTTGCGAAAACCACCTCCCACGCGTCCGCATCATTCACGCGGCCGCGTGATCTGGAGATCGGCATAAAGATCCAACGCCCAGAAAGTTGGGCAGGAATCGTGTGGCTGTTATGCGTTTCGCACAAAACGACCCACGCGGTTGCGTCCAGGACGTGATCGCGTCACTTGCACAACACCCATGCCACGCGATAGTGTGAGCGACGCGTTCGCGTCGCGCGGATATCATGACACCCCAGTGGAGACAGAGAGTTATGCTGAAACGACGCTGGAATTGTGCGTTTAGCACAATTTCCAGCAACGCGATCGCATGCCTCACACGATCGCGTCATTCATCCTTTTACCCATTCCATGCGATCGCGCCACCCACGCGATCACGTCAACCCCCATTCCACCCCAGCCACGCGACTGCGTGCCCCACGCGATCGCGTGGATTCAAATTCATTAAACCTCCCAGTGACGCGAAACCCTACCCTGTCGCGCCCCCCCAACCCCTTTCTTCTTCCTCTTTTCTGCAACCCTCCCCTCTCTGCCCCTCGCCACCCCAACCACCTCCACCGGCCGCACCACCA
>NC_029790.2:82781845-82783347 GCF_000816755.2 Arachis ipaensis
CACAGCCACCACAGCCACCAAACCACCATCACCGCCGCTCCAACCACCTCAAACACCCTCACCCCTTCCCTTCCTTCCGCCTTAACACCTACCCCTCCTATTACCCCAAACAGCAACCCCTGCCGCCGGACATCCGTTCACAACCACACCACCTTCCCTCTCTTTCTTCTCTTTCTCTTCTCTTCTTCCCTCCACCACCGCTGCCACCGCCGCGCCCAGCCACAGCCACCAAACCACCATCACCGCCGCTCCAACCACCTCAAACACCCTCACCCCTTCCCTTCCTTCCGCCTTAACACCTACCCCTCCTATTACCCCAAACAGCAACCCCTGCCGCCGGACATCCGTTCACCGCCGCGCCAACCACACCTCAACCGCCGCGTCAGCCACCACCACAACTACCCCCTACCATCTCTTTGCCCTACTTTCATTCATACGCCTACCAGGTTTCGCCAAATGCCACTCTTTCAATTCGTAGTTAATTGCATATTTTTTTTTCTGTTTACGTTCAACATTAGGCTAGTTAGATATGCATATTTGTAGTGGATTCTAGGTTGTTAGGTAGCCTAGGATGTGGTTAGTGGATTTAGGCTTGTTTAATTGCGCTGTTCGTGTTTCTTGTTTTATAATTTTCGCAATTCTGCTGTTGCTATGTGTTAGTAATGTTCATATGATGTTCTTCATGTTCATGCTGCTATTGCAAATGTTCTTTCTTGTTCATACTCTTTAATTACAATCTGTTTTAATTCATATGAACTATTCTGATTGCTATTTATTTTCCGGGACAATCCAATTTTAGCCGGAATGTTGCCCAATTTTCTGTAAAACTGTTCTGCTTTCATTCATGTTTTGGTTTTAGCACTTTTAAATTCTGCTTCACTCTTCTTTTACCAAACCAATTCATGAATGCCAGGGCAAGCTTTCTTATCCTTTTTGATTTCCTGGTTCTTAATCTGCATTTTTGATGTTTAGATTCCAATTTTTGCTATTTCTATATCTATCTGAATCATCATCAACCTGTTTTCCTTGTTTAGTTATGAGTTACCTGTAACCTTTAATTTTGAATGCTTGTTACTTAGAAACTTATCATTATGCCACTTACATTAACCCACTTTTTTCTAACTCACTAATTTTAACTTCTTAAACTCTTTTTCAATTCTAACCAACCTAACCTTTCAAAACATCTCTTCTGGTTTTTCACTTTCTTTTAACCTTCTAACCAAGGCATAATGTTAATTTTTCTAATTAACATGACTTCCATTACATTTTGGATTGTGAATTCTTCTTCTCGGACTTTTAACTCCTATACAATCCTTAATGCACATTTACTTAACTCATTTTCCTTATCATATTGCTCCTTTGCCACTTTGTGTTTCCTTTGACTATTTGCCTACTTGTTTTCCAGTTTTTATTATATCCTGGTTTTCTGTTTTTCAGGATGTCTGCCACCCAGAGAAAGGGAAAAGCAAAGGCAACTACTGGCAAACGTAAAAGAGGAGAAT
>NC_029790.2:82787830-82791463 GCF_000816755.2 Arachis ipaensis
AACACCCTCACCCCTTCCCCCTTAACACCCTTAACACCTACCCCTCCTATTACCCCAAACAGCAACCCCTGCCGCCGGACATCCGTTCACCGCCGCGCCAACCACACCTCGTCAGGCGCGTCAGCCACCACCACAACTACCCCCTACCATCTCTTTGCCCTACTTTCATTCATACGCCTACCAGGTTCCGCCAAACGCCACTCTTTCCATTCGTAGTTAATTGCATATTTTTTCCGTTTATGTTCAAAACTAGGCTAGTTAGATATGCATGTTGTAGTGGATTCTAGGTGGTCAGGTAGCCTAGGATGTGGTTAGTGGATCTAGGTTAGATTAATTGCACTGTTCTTGCTACTTGTTTTATAATTTTCACAATTCTGCTGTTGCTGTGATCTAAGTATTGTTCATATGATATTCTTACTGTTCATGCTGCTATTGCGACTGTTCTTTCATGTTTATATTATTTATATCCATTTGCAGTTTATTTTAGTTTATATGAACTATTCTGCTTACTGTTTATTTTGCCGGAACATCCAATTTTAGCCGGAATGCTGTCCAATTTTCTGTAAATCATTTTGATTCTCATTCATGTCTTGGTTTTGGCATTTTCAATTTTGCTTTCTTTAGCTTTCACCAAACCAATTCATGAATGTACGGGCCAGCATTCTTATTCCTTTTGTTTCCCCGGTTTATAAATCACATTATTGATGATTTGAATTCAAATTTTCGTTATTAGTATATCCATATGAATCATCAACACCTTGATTTCCTTGCTTAAATATGAGTTGTCTATTACTTCAAATTGTGAAATTCTTGTTACTTAGAAACCAATCATCTTGCCATTTACTTTGACCTTCTTTTTACTAACTCACTGATTTTTTATTTCTAACCTCTTTTTTAATTTAAAACCACTTTTAGCTTTCTAACACCCCCTCTGCTTTTTGACTCACTCTTCACTTTTACTTTTTAACCCAAGGCATGTTTATGGTTTTTCTTAATTAACATGAATTCTATTACTTTTTGGATTGAAATTTCTCATCTCAGTTTTTTATTCCTGAACCAATCCAATATGCACAATTCTTCAACTCATTTAATTATTCTATAGCTTCGTTGCCACTATGTGCTTATTTTGTTATTTGCCTACTTGTTTCCCTATTTTTTATTATATCATAGATTTCTATTTTTCAGGATGTCTGACACTCAAAGAAAAGGAAAAGAAAAGGCAACAACTGGCAAACGGAAAAGAGGAGAAGCCTCTATGTCCATCCCGGACATCATGCATGATGACTCCTGGCGGGAGAAACACTTTACCCCGCAGGAGAAGGCTTACCAGCTACTCCCTGCCACTGATCCCACTAAGTTTACAAACAGATACTGCGAGCTGAAGTATCCGGTGTTTGCAACCTCCAGGAATCTGTACCTGGAGCGGACTCTGAAAATTCGAAAAGAACTACAGCAATACACCTCTGATCAAATCAAACAAAGAGGCTGGTTATTCCTGGAGAGAAACCTGACAGAGGTCAATGCTTCTTGGGTAAGAGAGTTTTACTGCAATTACTTCAAAACTTTCCTAGATGCAGTGAACCTAAGAGGGAAGCAGATACTGGTCACTGAAGAGGCCATTGAGGATATTCTGCAACTTCAGCCTAAATCCGATCAGCTTGATGGTTACCAAAAGGCTGAGGAAGACATGCGCTTCATGAAGTTTGACTGGGATGCGGTCAAGGCAAGGATAGCCCTTGACCCGACTGTCCCATGGGTCATGGGTCAGAACACCACCATGCCTAAGGGAATCAAGCGGATATACTTAAATGATGAGGCTCGGCTCTCGCACCAGATCCTGAGCAACTTTGTTATGCCGAGTACTCACGAGACGGAGCTACCTGCCGCTATGATCACCCTCGTCTGGTGTGTGATGGAGGGTAAGGACCTGTATCTGCCACGATTCATCCAGTACTACATGGCCAGGGTCCATGTCAGAGGCACTCTCTCCTTTCCATATCTGATTACCCAACTCGGCCGTCGAGCTGACGTGCCTTGGGAGGATGCTGATGAGAAGTCACCTGCTGCAGAATGCAAGAAGATTATCCCCCACAGCAGAAACTTTCTGGCTTTGGGCTACAGACCTCCATTCCTCACTGCCCCTGATGAGACAGCCAAACCGTTAGTTGGCCCCTCTTCATCTACTGCTACCCCAGCTACCACCACTGCACCTCCACCTGCCTCAAAGCCAGTTTATCACCTCGTGCACCGCCTATTTCAGCAGCTAGACCAGATGGAGCGCCACAACCGGCGCCAATATGAGAGATCTGAGCGTCGCAGCAAGCGACACTATGAGCACCTAAAGCTGATGATACGATCTAGCGGCGACATCCCCTCCGAGCCTGACACACCATCAGAGCCATCTGAGGAGGAGGCGGATGATCTTGAGGCGGAGACCCATCCACAGAGAGAGGCTGAGCAGGCAGGCCCGGAGCAGGCTGCGCCACAATAGGAAGCCCCACATCAGATTCAGGCTGCAGACCCAGAGGTTCCTACTCAGTCAGCACCTCCTCTGCAGCAGACAGACCCTCAGACCACCACCACAGAGACTCCAGCCACACATCATTCCAGTGATGACACTCCTTCATACCCTACTTGAGTGAGCATCAGGGACGATGCTTTATTTTAAGTGTGGGGAGGTCGCTATCTCTGGCATATTTTTCTTGGTGAACCACTACAGACTCTTTTTATTTTATTTTGTTATTTTTCTGTATTTTTATCTTTATTTTTATTTCTCAGTACTTATACATTGCTCTTTTCATGTATTTTTACTCTATTTCTGTATTTTGCACTTTAGTTCATATTTTAGCCAGTTAGTTTAGTTGCAATTCTAACTTATTAGCTATAGAATATGTGGATTAATTAGTATAGTTTACCCTTTTAGCATATGATAAGTTTGGTTTAAATTGAAAATAAAAAGGAAGTAAACTAGAGACTTTAACATAATAAAAACAATCCACACCTTGTATATATAGCATTACATGTTAGTTAGTTAACAACATTTCATCAAGGAGAAACACTAAAACTTTAAAGCCACCCTAAGGTTTACATTGAGAATAATGGGAACTCTTAATTTTTCACTTGCATGACATATATAACTGAGATATGATTTTTGAGCTAAAGAACACACAGCCTGTGAGTTTTGAGCTTAATTGTATGGTTACATTCAAACTATAATATTTTATTCCTGTGTTTTAATCTATATGTCCAATTATAGAATATAGATACATACCAAGAAAGTGATTGAGGCCATTGTTTGATTTTAGTTCACTTATCCCAAAATTAGCCTACCTTTTATATCACCCTTGTTAGCCCCCTTGAGCTTTTAATCCCCTCTTGTTCTATAAACCACAATACTAGCCTTAAGCAGAAAAACAAAATAAAAATCTCAAGTTGAATCCTTGGTTAGCTTAAGATAGAAATTGTGTATTGTTTAAGCGTGGGGAACCTTATGGGAACATGGATTATAGAAACAAAGGTAGAAAGTTAAAAAGAATAAAGACATTTCAAAATAAAAGTTTTGGGAAGCATGTTCATATGAAATCAAAACAATTAAATTACCATGTGCATTAAAAAATTAAAATATATATATTT
>NC_029790.2:82791513-82799576 GCF_000816755.2 Arachis ipaensis
TGAGTAAGGGTCGATCCCACGGAGATTGTTGGTATGAAGCAAGCTATGGTCATCTTGTAAATCTCAGTCAGGCGGATATCAAATGGTTATGGAGTTTTCGAATAATAATAATAAATAAACAGAAAATAAAGATAGAAATACTTATGTAATTCATTGGCGAGAATTTCAGATAAGCGTATAGAGATGCTCTCGTTCCTCTGAATCTCTGCTTTCCTGCTGTCTTCATCCAATCAGTCTTACTCCTTTCCATGGCAAGCTTTCTGTAAGGGCATCACCGTTGTCAATGGCTACATCCCATCCTCTTTGTGAAAATGGTCCAAAAGCTCTGTCACGGCATGGCTAATCATCTGAAGGTTCTCGATCATACTGGAATAGGATTTACTATCCTTTTGCGTCTGTCACTATGCCCAGCACTCGCGAGTTTGAAGTTAGTCACAGCCATCCCTTCCCAGATCCTACTCAGAATACCACAGACAAGGTTTAGACTTCTCGGATCTCAGGAATGGCCATCCATGGGTTCTAACTTATACCACGAAGATACTAATAACTCGGACTCGGTCCCCTGTATTAGATATCTAAGAGATATTCATTCTAGCTTGTTTGCATGTAGAACGGAAGTGTTTGTCAGGCACGCGTTCATAAGTGAGAATGATGATGAGCGTCACATAATCATCACATTCATCATGTTCTTGGGTGCGAGTGGATATCTTAGAAGCGGAATAAGTTGAATTGAATAGAAAATAGTAGTACTTTGCATTAAATCATGAGGAACAGCAGAGCTCCACACCTTAATCTATGGAGTGCAGAAACTCTACTGTTGAAAATACATAAGTGATAATGGTCCAGGCATGGCCGAATGGACAGCCCTCATGAAAGTCTAAGATAGCATAAAACTGATCAAAGATGATCCGAAGATGATTCCAAAGATTGAACTAAAAATCATAAGATGTCTAATACAATAGTAAAAAGTCCTATTTATACTAAACTAGTTACTAGGGTTTACAGAAGTAAGTAATTGATGCATAAATCCACTTTCGGGGCCCACTTGGTGTGTGCTTGGGCCGAGCTTGAAGTTTACACATGGAGAGGTCATTCTTGGAGTTGAACGCCAGTTTGTAACGAGTTTTTGGCATTCAACTCTGCTTTGTAACGTGTTTCTGGTGTTTAACTCCAGACTGCAGCGTAGAACTGGCGTTCAACGCCCTTTTGCGTCATCTAAACGCAATTAGAAGCGCGCCATTTTGAGTTCTGTAGCTCCAGAAAATCCACTTTGAGTACAGGGAGGTCAGAATCCAACAGCATCAGTAGTCCTTCTTCAACCTTTGAATCTGATTTTTGCTCAAGTCCCTCAATTTCAGCCAGAAAATACCTGAAATCACAAAAAAACCCACAAACTCATAGTAAAGTCCAGAAATGTGAATTTAACATAAAAACTAATAAAAACATCCCTAAAAGTAACTAGATTCTACTAAAAACATACTAAAAACAATGCCAAAAAGCGTATAAATTATCCGCTCATCAAGGGGATACAAAAAAATTCCCCAATTGCAAAATAAAAGGAATCAATGCACATGGGACAAAATTTAAAGTTAATATATGAGCTTGCAATACAAAGTGAGAAAATTTGGGTAAATAGGTAAAGAAACCTTTGAATTACAAAATATGTATGTTAGGTGAGATCTTAGACTAATCAAGGATTCACTTATTATCTCACTTAGCCTTATACATATTACCCTTACCTTTACCTTGGCCCCATTACAACCTTAAATAAAGACCACATGATTTTTGTATGTCTGTATTCTGTAATTGTTGATTGGTTAGATGAAGAACAAAGTTATAGAAAGTAAGGATAAAAAGAAGAATAGAGTGATTAACCCAATAAACACTGATTGACTAGAGAGTAAACACAAAATCCAGTGAGGGTTCAATAGCTCATCAACATATATCTCTGCTTAAATTGTTAATTGTCTTACAAGTTTGTACAATATTTTTTTCCGTCTCAATTGTAAAAGTGCTTTAACATTATCTAAGGCTTGGCTATGCATATATGATTCCTTGAGAATGTGAAATAACTCAACTACATGTAAGTTTTATATACAAGTGAATGACAATTAGAATTGCATGATTCATTTAGGTAGTTGCATTTAGAGTAGATTGTATTGCATGAGATTCCACCACTTTAACTTTAACCTTACTCTTTATCTTGGATTTAGCATGAGGACATGCTATTGTTTAAGTGTGGAGAGGTTGATAAACCCATATTTTATGATATATTTTGTGCCTAATTTAAGTGATTTATTCAGTCCTTCACTCACTTATTCATGTTAATTGCATGATTTTACTTTTCCTCCCTTATTATGTGAGATATGTAAAAAATATGTTTCCTATGCTTTAAGAATAATTATTTTAATTACCCTTTATTACCATTCGATGCCATGACTTGTGTGTTGAGTAGTTTCAGATCTTCTAAGGAAGGAATGACTTAAAGGATGGAAAGGAAAGCATAAAATGAAGTTTTTGAAGAAACTGGCAGCGACACGAACGTGTGGGCGACGCGGCCGCATGCCTGGCGCATAAAGACAGCGATGCGAATGCGTGATAGACGCGATCGCGCGCCACGAGCAAAATGCAGATGACACGGACGCATGACCGAAGCGGACGCGTGATAAGGAAAACTCCAGATGACGCAACCGCGTGACCCACGCGGACGCATGACAGAGGCCACACACCAAAAATTACAGAAAACACTCCCAGCGGTTTTTGAAGCCCTTTTTGGCCCAAATCCAAGTCCAGAAGGGACAGATCAGAGGTTATGAAGTGGGGGAATGCATCCATTCAAAGGAGAGTCTCCAATAATTTACTTTTGATGATTTAGATGTAGTTTTTAGAGAGAGGTTCTCTCCTCTCTCTCTTAGGATTAGGATTTAGGAATTTTTTTCTTGCTTTCATGATTGCCCCTTTTTATCAGGTTGAACTTTCCTTTTTATTATTTTCTCAATTTAATTTGTGAACTTTTCTATGTTACAGATTATTCTTTTAATTAATGTTATTGAGGTATTTCAGTTTATGATTGCTCTCTTTTATTTATGTTACTGTTACTTCCAATCTGAAGATATTTTTATTTGAATAGATTTACTTTTCCCCTTTTGGTCTTGGTTAAGAAATCAGTAACTCAGGAGTTATCAAACTCAACGTGATCGATAATTGTTATCTTTGCTAATTGAATTGAACTTCAATAATTCCAGTCCTTTCTTAGGAATTGATTAGAACATAAAGATCAGAATAATTAATCCACTTGATCTTCCCTTGATTTAGTAAAGGCTAACTAAGTGGGATTAGGATTCAATTATCGCCTCCATTGATAAGGATAATTAGGATAGGACTTCCAATTTCTCATACCTTACCAAAAGTTTATTTTACAGTCATTTACTTATTTTAATTGCAATTTAAATTACTTGCTCCTTACTTTCAAAACTCCAATTTACAATCTTCATAACCAATAATAAGAACATACCTCCCTGCAGTTCCTTGAGAAGACGACCCGAGGTTTAAATACTTCGGTTATCAATTTATTTAGGGGTTTGTTACCTGTGACAACCAAAACGTTTGTACGAAAGGATTTCTGTCAGTTTAGAAACTATATCTACAACGCGACTATTTTTATAAAATTCTTTACCAGCAAAAATTCCTAACGTCAGCTACCTTCTTGCATTTTTATCTGTTCTTACTGTATAAGAATTGAATTAGTGGAATTTGATTTGTGATTGTCTTGAAGAGATTATTTACTTTTGACCAAGTGAACAAGAATCATATAGTTGCATTCACATATATAGGTTGCATTGCATTGCATTGCATGAGTTTTACATGTTCCTACTCATTTATTTTATCTCCTTCAACTAAGCATGAGGACATGCTGATGACTAAGTGTGGGGAGGTTGATAAACCACTATTTTATGGTTTATATTGTGCTTAATTGTGCGGTTTTATCAAATCTTTACCCACTTATTCATATGATTAGCATGCATTTATAATTCTTTCCTAAAAATACTTCATGGTTGAAAACTTGCTTCCTAGAGACTTTTAATTATGTATTTTAACTCTCCTTTATTCCATTCGATGCCGTGATCTGTGTGTTAAGTGTTTCAGGCTTTACAGGGCATGAATGACTTAGAGATTGGAAAGGAGGCTTGCAAAAATGGAAGGAACACAAGAAATTGAGGAGATGACCAGCGAGAAGTGACGCGGACGCATGGCTCACGTGACCGCACGACATAGAGGAAATTGCAGTGACGCGGACGCATGGCTCACGCGACCGCGCGGATTGGAAACTGCAAAAGTGACGCGAAGGCGTGAACGACGCGCACGCCTGGCAAGGCAAAACGCCGAATGACGCGAACACGTGAATGACGCGATCGCGTGACATGCGCGATCTGCAGAATCTGCAGAATTCGCTGGGGGTAATTTTGGGCCCTGTTTTGACCTAGTTTTTGTCAGGACTTCGTCATTCTAGTTTGTTTCCTTACTTGTCACTTACTCTTCCATATCCTTTATTTACTCAGAATTATTATTGAATTATTTCTAGAATTTATTTATACAAGAACTATTTTTATTTTTAATTGATCCTTTTGATTATTATTTATCATGTCTTTCAATATTTCCCTTTCTTATTTCGTGGATTTTACAATCATAATGAGCAAGTAGTTCTACAACTTGATTGGGAGTTGATTGATAGGAAGACCTTGAGTTGGATGCTCAAGAGTAAAATTATAGTTGGGTTTCACGTTGGGTCGCCCTCTAATCACTCACACTAGTCCTTCCCAAGGGAAAGGATTAGAACTTGTGAATAGAAATTGACTTCCAACTTGCTTAACTTTCCTTTACCTGGTAAAGGATAACTGAGCAGGCAACCTTTAATTATCACTTTTATCTTGAGAGAACTCCATCAAGGATAGGGCTTCCAACTAATCTACTCTTGATCAAGGTTTTTATTTAAATTACATAAATTTTCTAATTTAATTTCCTGTTTATCAACTCAAACCATTTTTTAGAAAATATCTAATTAATAAAATAGCACATCTTTCTGCAACTCATTGGGAGACGTACTGGGATTCATACTCCCAGTACTTTAATTCTAATTTTGTGACAACCCTTCTAAATTGATAAGCGGATTTTTGTTGGTTAAGAGCTGTACTTGCAATGTATCTCTTATAGTAATTTCTTAACTCGCCAATCTCCGTCACGTCAGTCATTCATGAGCTTTGATGAGTATTCTTCCTTTGAAGAGGATGAAGATATTACTGAAGAGCAAGTTGCTAAGTACCTTGGAGCAATCATGAAGTTAAATGCCAAGTTATTTGGTAATGAGACTTGGGAGGATGAACCCCCCTTGCTCACCAAAGAACTGCATGACTTTACTAGGCAGAGATTACCTCAGAAGAGACAGAATCCTAGAAAGTTATCAATACCTTGTACCATAGGCACCATGACCTTGGAGAAGGCTCTGTGTGACCTAGGGTCAAGCATAAACCTCATGCCTCTCTCTGTAATGGAGAAGCTAGGGATCCTTGAGGTACAAGCTGCAAGAATCTCACTAGAGATGGAAGACAATTCAAGGAAACAGGCTTATGGACTTGTAGAAGATGTCTTGGTAAAGGTTGAAGACCACTACATCCCTGTTGATTTCATAATCCTAGACACTGAGAAGTGTATGGATGAATCCATCATCCTTGGCAGACTCTTCCTAGCCACAGCAAAAGCTGTGATTGATGTCGACAGAGGAGAATTGGTCCTTCAAGTGAATGAGGTCTCCCTTGTGTTTAAGGCTCAAGGATCTCCCTCTTTAACCATGGAGAGGAAGCATAAAAAACTTCTCTCAATACAGAGTCAAATAGAGCCCCCACATTCAAACTCTAAGTTTGGTGTTCGGAGGCCATCATCATGCTCTGAGTATCTATGAGGCTCCATGAGAGCCCACTGTCAAGCTATTGACATTAAAGAAGCGCTTGTTGGGAGGCAACCTAATTTTATTTTATTATATCTATTTATTTTTTATTGTTATTTTATGTTTTCTGTAGGTTGTTGATCATGCGAAGTCACAAAAACAATTGAAAATGCAAAAATAGAATGAAAAAGAGTACTAAAAATAGCACACCCTGGAGGAGAAGCTTACTGGCGTTTTAACGCCAGTAAGGGTAGCAGAATGGGCGTTAAACGCCCAGTCTGGCACCATTCTGGGCGTTTAACACCAAAAATGGGCACGAGACTGGCGTTTAATGCTAGGATTGGCACAGGAAGGGGCGTTTACACGCCACATGGTACAGGGACAAGAAATCCTTGGCACCTCAGGATCTGTGGACCCCACAGGATCCCCACCTACTTCATCTCTCTCTCTCTTCTGCACACCTTCCCATAACACCCTTCCCCAAATACCCTTCACCAATCACCTCAATACCTCTTCCCCAAATACCCCTCACCTATCAAATCCTACCCTCTTCTCCATAATCTCTTCACCAATCCACATCCATCCATCATAAAACCCCACCTACCTCTCCATTCAAATTCAAACCAATTTCCCTCCCAGACCCACCCATACATGGCTGAACCTACCCCTCTCTCCACTCCTATATAAATCCATCTTCACTCATTCATTTTCACCCATCATACACACTACTTCTTCCCTTTGGCCGAACCATAAAACCCCTTCCATCTCCTCTATTTTCTTCTTCTACTCTTTTCTTTCTTCTTTTGCTCGAGGACGAGTAAACTTTCTACGTTTGGTGTGGTAAAAGCTAAAGCTTTTTGTTTTTTCATAACCATTTATGGCACCTAAGGCCGGAGAAACCTCTAGAAAGAGGAAAAGGAAGGCAAAAGCTTCCACCTCCGAGTTATGGGAAATGGAGAGATTCATCTCAAGGGTGCATCAAGACCACTTCTATGAAATTGTGGCCAAGAAGAAGGTGATCCCCGAGGTCCCTTTCAAACTCAAAAAGGGTGAATATCCGGAGATCCGACATGAAATTCGAAGAAGATGTTGGAAAATTCTCACCAACCCCATTCAACAAGTCGGGATCTTAATGGTTCAAGAGTTCTATGCCAATGAATAGATCACCAATAACCATGATCAAAGTGTAAACCTAGATCCAAAGAATTGGCTTACAATGGTCCGGAGGAAATGCTTAGATTTTAGTCCGAAAAATGTAAGGTTGGCATTCAACTTGCCCATGATGCAAGGAGATGCACACCCCTACACTAGAAGGGTCAACTTTGATCAATGGTTGGACCAAGTCCTCATAGACATTTATGAAGAGGGCGTGATGAGCAGATATTTTATACACTTTTTGGGGATAATTTCATATAGTTTTGAGTATGTTTTAGTTAGTTTTTAGTCTATTTTTATTAGTTTTTAGGAAAAATTCATATTTCTGGACTTTACTATGAGTTGTGTGTTTTTCTGTAATTTCAGGTATTTTTCTGGCTGAAATTGAAGGAGCTGAGCAAAAATCTGATTCAGGCTGAAAAAGGACTGCTGATGCTGTTGGATTCTGACCTCCCTGCACTCAAAGTGGATTTTCTGGAGCTACAGAACTCGAAATGGCGTGCTTCCAATTGCGTTGGAAAGTAGACATCCAGAGATTTCCAGCAATATATAATAGTCCATACTTTGCACAAGAATAGACGACGTAAACTGGCGTTCAACGCCAGTCCTCTGCCCAAGTCTGGCGTCCAGCGCCAGAAAAGGATCAAAAACTAGAGTTGAACGCCCAAACTGGCACAAAAACTGGCGTTCAACTCCACAAATGGCCTCTGCACGTGAATTGCTTAAGTCTCAGCCCCAGCACACACCAAGTGGGCCCCAGCACACAGAAGTGGGCCCCAGAAGTGAATTTCTGCATCATCCATCATAGTTATCCAATTTTTGTAAACCTAGGCTACTAGTTTAGTATTTAAACAACTTTTAGAGACTTATTTTGGATCTCATAACATTTCAGATCAAAACTTTGTATTCTCTGACGGCATGAGTCTCTAAACCCCATTGTTGGGGGTGAGGAGCTCTGCTGTGTCTC
>NC_029790.2:82801060-82883412 GCF_000816755.2 Arachis ipaensis
CCTATTCCAACCGGATCGAGAACCAACCAGTGATTAGCCGTGCTGTGACAGAGCGCGTGAGCGTAGTTTTCACTGGAAGGAGGGAAGGTAGCCATTGACAACGGTGATCCACCAAAGCAGAGGACGTGCGTGCGTGAATCAGAAGACAGAGGAAAGCAGAGATTCAGAAGACAAAGCATCTCCAAAACTCCAACATATTCTCCATTACTGCACAATAAGTAATCTTTAATTTATGCTCTCTTGGCTATTCGCAATTCAACTGATAAACATAATTGACTTCCTGACTAAGATTTACAAGATAACCATAGATTGCTTCAAACCAACAATCTCCGTGGGATTCGACCCTTACTCACGTGAGGTATTACTTGGACGACCCAGTGCACTTGCCGGTTAGTGGTACGCGTTGTGAAAAGTGTGATTCACAATTCGTGCACCAGGGCGCTCAATGGAAGAGAGATTCAAGAGGGAAGCCGATTTAACTAAGAAGGCATGACCTCAAGCCCGTGGCTAGGGGATGGTTGGAGTTCATCCAATGCTCAATCATTCCTACTAGTAACCGGTCTGAAGTTACTATAGACCAGGCTATCATGATCCATAGCATCATGATTGGAGAGGAAGTAGAAGTTCATGAGGTTATATCCAAAGAACTTTACTAGGTGGCGGACAAGTCCTCTACTTTGGCAAGGTTAGCCTTCCCTCATCTCATTTGTCACCTCTGCAATTCAACTGGAATTGACATAGAGGAAGACATCCTCATTGATGAGGACAAGCCCATCACTAAGAAAAGGACGGAGCAAACAAGAGATCCCACTCATGGACAAGAGCATGAGGAAATTCCTTATCATGAAATCCCTGAGATGCCTTAAGGGATGCAGTTTCCTCCACAAAATTATTGGGAGCAAATCAACACCTCCCTAGGAGAATTAAGTTCAAACATGGAAGCAGCAAGAGCATTCCATCCTCCTCCATGAAATTAGAGAAGACCAAAGAGTCATGAGGGAGCAGCAACAAAGGCAAGGAAGAGACATTGAGGAGCTCAAACACTCCATAAGATCTTCAAGAGGAAGAACAAGCTGCCATCACTAAGGTGGACCCATTCTTTAACTTTCTTGTTCTTATTTTTCTGTTTTTTGAAAATTATGCTTTATGTTTTATTTATGTTTGTGTCTTATTGCATGATCACTAGTGTCTAAGTGTCTATGCCTTAAAGCTATGAATGTCCTATGAATCCATCACCTTTCTTAAATAAAAAGTGTTTTTAATTGCAAAAAGAAAAAGAAGTACATGAATTTCGAATTTTAAAACAGATTAATTATTTTGATGTGGCGGCAATACTTTTTGTTTTTCTGAATGAATGCTTGAACAGTGCATATTTTTGAATTTGTTGTTCATGAATGTTAAAATTGTTGGCTCTTGAAAGAATAATGAAAAAGGAGAAATGTTATTGTTAATCTGAAAAATCATAAAAATGATTCTTGAAGCAAGAAAAAGCAGTGAAAAGCTTGCAGAAAAAAATGAAAAATAAAGAAAAAAAAAGGAAAGAAAAAAGAGAAAGAAAAAGCAAGCAGAAAAAGCCAAAAGCCCTTTAAACCAAAAGGCAAGGGTAAAATAAAAAGGATCCAAGGCTTTGAGCATCAGTGGATAGGAGGGCCTACAGGATTAAAATCCTGGCCTAAGCGGCTAAACCAAGCTGTTCCTAACCATGTGCTTGTGGCATGAAGGTGTCAAGTGAGAAGCTTGAGACTGAGCGGTTAAAGTCGTGGTCCAAAGCAAAAAGAGTGTGCTTAAGAGCTCTAGACACCTCTAATCGTGGACTCTAGCAAAGCTGAGTCACAATCTGAAAAGGTTCACCCAGTTATGTGTCTGTGGCATTTATGTATCCGGTGGTAATACTGGAAAACAAAATGCTTAGGGTCACGGCCAAGACTCATAAAGTAGCTGTGTTCAAGAATTAACATACTGAACTAGGAGAATCAATAACACTATCTGAATTCTGAGTTCCTATAGATGCCAATCATTCTAAACTTCAAAGGATAAAGTGAGATGCCAAAACTGTTCAGAAGCAAAAAGCTAATAGCCCCATTCATCTAATTAAGACTGATCTTCATAGATGTTTTTGGAATTTAGTATATATTCTCTTCTTTTTATCCTATTTGATTTTCAGTTGCTTAGGGACAAGACACAATTTAAGTTTGGTGTTGTGATGAGCGGATAATTTATACGCTTTTTGGCATTGTTTTTAGGTAGTTTTTATTATGTTTTAGTTAGTTTTTATTATATTTTTATGAGTTTTTAAATAAAAATTGCATTTCTGGACTTTACTATGAGTGTGTGTGTTTTTTTGTGATTTCAGGTATTTTTTGGCTGAAATTGAGGGACCTGAGCAAAAATCTGATTCAGAGGCTGAAAAAGGACTGCAGATGCTGTTGGATTCTGACCTCCCTGCACTCGAAGTCGATTTTCTGGAGCTACAAAAGTCCAATTGGTGCGCTCTCAATTGTGTTGGAAAGTAGATATTATGGGCTTTCCACCAATATATAATAGTTTATACTTTGCCCGATATTTGATGGCCCAAACTGGTGTTCCAATTTAGCATAAAAATTCTGGCGTCAAAACGCCAGAACTGGCATAAAACTGGAGTTAAACGCCCAAACTGGCACAAAAGCTAGCATTTAACTCCAAGAAAAGTCTCTACACGTGAAAGCATCAATGCTCAGCCCGAGCACACACCAAGTGGGCCTGGAAGAAGATCTCTGCATTAATTACCTATTTTTGTAACCCTAGGCTACTAGTTTTCTATAAATAGGACCTTTTGCTATTGTATTTTCATATACTTTTCATATACTTTTGATTTTGGTTCTTCTGGTTCCCTCTCTGGGGCTGAAGCCAATGACCACTGATGAGCGGATAATTTATACGCTTTTTGACATTGTTTTTAGTATGTTTTTTGTAGGATCTAGTTACTTTTAGGGATGTTTTCATTAGTTTTTATGTTAAATTCACATTTCTGGACTTTACTATGAGTTTGTATGTTTTTCTGTGATTTCAGGTATTTTCTGGCTGAAATTGAGGGACTTGAGCAAAAATCAGATTCAGAGGTTGAAAAAGGACTGCTGATGCTGTTGGATTCTGACCTCCCTGCACTCAAAGTGGATTTTCTGGAGCTACGGAACTCAAAATGGCGCGCTTCCAACTGCGTTGGAAAGTAGATATCCAGGGCTTTCCAGAAATATATAATGGTCCATACTTTGGCCAAGAATAGATGACGTAAACTGGCGTTCAACGCCAGCTTTCTACCCAAATCTGGCGTCGAGCGCCAGAAAAGGATCCAAAACCAGAGTTGAACGCCCAAACTGGCACAGAAACTGGCGTTCAACTCCACAAATGGCCTCTGCACGTGCAACACTCAGGCTCAGCCCAAACACACACCAAGTGGGCCCAGGAAGTGGATTTATGCATCAATTACTTACTCATGTAAACCCTAGTAGCTAGTTTATTATAAATACGACCTCTTACTATTGTATTAGGCATCCTGGATTGTATTTTGATCCTGTGATCACGTTTTAGGGGGCTGGCCATCTCGGCCATGCATGGACCTTCACTTATGTATGATCAACTGACATTGCCTCAGAAGAGACAGGATCCTGGAAAGTTCATAATACCCTGTACCATAGGCACCATGATCTTTAAGGCTCTGTGTGACCTTGGTTCAGGAATAAACCTCATGGACGAGCTCCTAACTCGCGATTGCAGGGCGTTAGTGACAGACGCAAAAGGATAGTAAATCATATTCCAGCATGATCGAGAATCGACAGATGAATAGCCGTGCCGTGACAGGGTGCGTGAGCATATTATTCACTGAGAGGATAAGATTAAGCCATTGGCAAGGGTGATGCCTCCAGACGATTAGCCGTGCCGTGACAGGGCATTGGATCTTTTTCCCGTGAGATGACCAAAAGTAGCCGTTGACAGTGGTGATGTATCACATAAAGCCAGCCATGGAAAGGAGTAAGACTGATTGGATGAAGATAGCAGGAAAGCAGAGGTTCAGAGGAACGAAAAGCATCTCCATTCGCTTATCTGAAATTCCTACCAATGATTTACATAAGTATCTCTATCCCTATTTTATTATATAATATTCAAAAACACCATTATCACTTTATATCTGCCTGACTGAGATTTGCAAGGTGACCATAGCTTGATTCATACCAACAATCTACGTGGGATTCGACCCTTACTCATGTAAGGTATTACTTGGACGACCCAGTGCACTTGCTGGTTAGTTGTATCGAAGTTGTGACAATCATGTATTGAGATCAGAGCACCAAGCTTTGGAGCCATTACCAGGATTTGTTCGAGCCTGGAGATCACAATTTCGTGCACCAAGTTTTTGGCGCCATTGCCGGGGATTGTTTGAGTTTGGACAACTGACGGTTCATCCTGTTGCTCAGATTAGGTAATTTTCTTTTTGTTTTCTTTTCAAAAATATTTCAAAAAATTTCTCATCTATTTTCGAAAAAAAAATAAAAATGTTTTCAAAAATTTTATTCAAGATTTTTAAGAATGAATTCTAGTGTTTCATGAAGCATGTGAAGCCTGGCTTGCTGTAAAGCCATGTCTAAATTCTTTTGGACTGAGGCTTCCAAACCATCAGAGGTAAGTTACATACTTGATAAATGATGAGCAGCAATTTGTTATCAAGATCAATATACTCTGGTGTTAAATGCTGAAGCTTGGCTGGCCATTGGCCATGTCTAGTGTTTTGGACCGGAGCTTTCATTGAAAGCTTGGCTGGCTAGTGAGCCATGTCTAATTCCTGGACTGAAGCTTTAGACTAAGAATGCAAGATTCCTGGAATTCATATTAAAAATTTTGGAATCCTTATTTTTTCTTTTTCAATTAATTTTCAAAAATTCAAAAAAAATTAGAAAATCATAAAAATCAAAAATATTTTTGTTTCTTGTTTGAGTCTTGAGTCATATCATAAGTTTGGTGTCACTTGCATATGCATCTTGCATTTTTCGAAAATTTCATGCATTCATAGTGTTCTTCATGATCTTCAAGTTGTTCTTGGTAAGTCTTCTTGTTTGATCTTGATGATTTTTTTTGTTTTGTGTCTTTTCATGTTTATCATATGCATTCTTGAATTCTTAGTGCCTAAGCATTAAAGAATTCTAAGTTTGGTGTCTTGCATGTTTTCTTTGCATTAAACATTTTTCAAAAATATGTTCTTGATGTTCATCATGACATTCATAGTGTTCTTGGTGTTCATCTTGACATTCATAGCATTTTTGCATGCATTCATTGTTTTGATCTAAAAATTTCATGCATTGCATCCTTTTAGTGTTTTTCTCTTGCATCATAAAAATTCAAAAATCAAAAAAATATCTTTCCCTTTTTCTCTCATCAAGCTATTGACATTAAAGAAGCGCTTGTTGGGAGGCAACCCAATGTTTATCTAATTCTTATTTTTATTGTTTTTCATGTTTTCTTAGGTTCATGATCATGTGGAGTCACAAAATAAATAGAAAAATTGAAAACGGAATCGAAAACAGCAGAAGAAAAAATCACACCCTGGAGGAGCATCTGTCTGGCGTTCAGCGCCAGAACAGAGCATGGTTCTGGCGCTGAACGCCCAAAATGGGCAGCTTCTGGGCGCTGAACGCTAGAACAGGCATGGTTCTGGCATTCAACGCCAGAAATGGCACACAAATGGGCGTTGAACGCCCAAAATGGCCACCAACCTGGTGCTGAACGCCCAGAGTTGGGTACAAAGGCATTTTTATAAGCCTAATGGGTGCAGGGATGTAATTCCTTGAACACCTCAGGATCTGTGGACCCCACAGGATCCAGTCAGGATCTGTGGACCCCACAGGATCCCCACCTACCTCTACTCACTTCTTCTCACCACTCTCTTTCACACAACCCCATAAACACTCTTCCCTAAAAACCCCTCACCAATCACCTCAATCTCTCTTCCCCATTAAACCTTCACCACTCACATCCACCCACCCTTCCCAATAAACCTACCTCATAAACTCCATCTACCTTCAAAATTCAAAACCAATTTCCCACCCAAACCCACCCATATGGCCAAAACCTTTCCCCCATTCCCTTCCCTATATAAAGCCCTCCATTCTTCATCAAATTCACATAACACACCCCTCTACACTCTCCTTGGCCGAAACCACATCTCCCTCTCCCTCTCCATTTCTTCTTCTTCTTCATCTATTCTTTTGTTTATTGCTCGAGGGCGAGCAATATTCTAAGTTTGATGTGGTAAAAGCATAGCTTTTTTTGTTTTTCCATTACCATTGATGGCACCCAAGACCGGAGAATCCTCTAGAAGAGGGAAAGGGAAGAAAAAAGCTTCCACATCCGAGTCATGGGAGATGGAAAGATTCATCTCTAAAGCCCATCAAAACCACTTCTATGATATTGTGGCCACGAAAATGATTCTTGAAGCAAGAAAAAGCAGCAAAGAACAAAGCTTGCAGAAAAAAAAAAGAAAAAAAAAAGAAAAAAATAGGTGAAAAAAAAAAGAAAAAGAAAAAGCTAGCAGAAAAAGCCAACAACCCTTAAAACCAAAAGGCAAGGGCAAATAAAAAGGATCCCAAGGCTTTGAGCATCAGTGGATAGGAGGGCCTAAAGGAATAAAATCCTAGTCTAAGCGGCTAAATCAAGCTGTCCCTAACCATGTGCTTGTTTATGTGTGACGCTCGTCATCCTTCTCCCTTATGAACGCGTGCCTGACAAACACTTCTGTTCTACATGAATTAAGCTAGAACGAATATCTCTTAGATCTCCTAACCAGAATCTTCGTGGCGTAAGCTAGAAATGATGGCGGCATTCAAGAGAATCCGGAAGGTCTAAACCTTGTCTGTGGTATTTCGAGTAGGATTCAATGATTGAATGACTGTGACGAGCTCCTAACTCGCGATTGCAGGGCGTTAGTGACAAACGCAAAAGGATAGTAAATCCTATTCCAGCATGATCGAGAACCGACAGATGAATAGCCGTGCCGTGACAGGGTGCGTGAGCATATTATTCACTGAGAGGATAAGATGAAGCCATTGGCAAGGGTGATGCCTCCAGACGATTAGCCGTGCCGTGACAGGGCATTGGATCATTTTCCCGTGAGATGACCGAAAGTAGCCATTGACAGTGGTGATGTATCACATAAAGCCAGCCATGGAAAGGAGTAAGACTGATTGAATGAAGATAGCAGGAAAGCAGAGGTTCAGAGGAACGAAAAGCATCTCCATTCGCTTATCTGAAATTCCTACCAATGATTTACATAAGTATCTCTATCCCTATTTTATTATATAATATTCGAAAACACCATTATCACTTTATATCTGCCTGACTGAGATTTGCAAGGAGACCATAGCTTGCTTCATACCAACAATCTCCGTGGGATTCGACCCTTACTCACGTAAGGTATTACTTGGACGACCCAGTGCACTTGCTGGTTAGTTGTATCGAAGTTGTGACATTCATGTATTGAGATCAGAGCACCAAGCTTTGGAGCCATTACCAGGATTTGTTCGAGCCTGGAGATCACAATTTCGTACACCAACCACCATTATCACTTTTGTATTTTCAACGGTGGAGTTTCTACACACCATAGATTAGGGTGTGGAGCTCTGTTGTTCTTCATGAATTAATGCAAAGTACTACTGTTTTTCTATTCAATTCACGCCTACTTCTTCTCTAAGATATACATTCGTTCTTTAACTTGATGAATGTGATTATCCGTGACACTCATCATCATTCTCACCTATGAACGCGTGCCTGACAACTACTGCCGTTCTACATGCAAACAAGCTTGAATGTGTATCTCTTGGGTTTCTAATCTAAGATTAAAACCTTCGTGGTATAGGCAAGAATTATTCGCGGCCATTCCTGAGATCCAGAAAGTCTAAACCTTGTCTGTGGTATTCCGAGTAGGATCTGGGAAGGGATGACTATGACGAGCTTCAAACTCGCGAGTGTTGGGTGTAGTGACAGACGCAAAAGGATCAATGGATCCTATTCCAACATGATCGAGAACCGACAGATGATTAGCCGTGTGGTTACAGTGCATTTGGACCATTTTCACTAAGAGAACGGGAAGTAGCCATTGACAACGGTGATGCCCAACATAAAGCTTGCCATGGAAAGGAGTATGAATGATTGGATGAAGGCAATAGGAAAGCAGAGGTTCAGAAGGAACAAAGCATCTTCATACGCTTATCTGAAATTCTCACCAATGAATTACACAAGTATCTCTATCTTATTTTATGTTTTATTTATCTTTTAATTATCTTAAACTCCATAACCATTTGAATCCGCTTGACTGAGATTTACAAGGTGACCATAGCTTGCTTCAAGCCGACAATCTCCGTGGGATCGACCCTTACTCACGTAAGGTTTATTACTTGGATGAACCAGTGCACTTGCTGGTTAGTTGTGCGGAGTTGTGACAAAGAGTTGAGATTACAATTGTGCGTACCAAGCTGTTAGCGCCATTGATGATCACAATTTCGTGCACCAGCGCACATTGTGCCTTTCGCACAAACCAACTCACGCGTACGTGCACATGACGCGTACGCGCCACTCTCGAAATAAGCCATTGACGCGGACGCGCCAGGTACGCATACGCGTCGCGTCCATTGCACCACCATCCGCGTGCGTGCGCCATGCGCGCGTATGCACTGATGTCCTTCCTTCAACACATCTCTTTTAATTTCTTCTCCTCTTTCCATTTCTTTCCTTCTCCTTTCTTCTTTCCTTCTTCTACCCCCCATCCAACACTCCCAAACACCATTGATAACCATTTATTTTAGTTAACTAATTAGTTAGTTAGTTAGTTGATTTGTTAGTTTTAGTTAGTTTTTATTTCATTTTCACTTTTTCATTATAAGTGTTCGATTGTTATTCTTGTTTACCATTAATTGCTGCTGAGTATTAAAAAGGGATGTTATCTTAACATCATTATGTTTATAATCTTTGTTGGATTCTATTGTTGAGGTTATATTTTGCTACTTGGTTTTGAGTTTTTCATGCTTACCTTTTAAGAATACCAAGTGATGAGAATTGCCTTCGAGCTTGTAACTCTTCTTGAATTGTATAATTTGGCCAACATGTAATTTCAATCTTTTTCCTTGATGAGGCAATCTCTTGATGGATGTTGTGCATTTACTTCAATGCATTGTATTCCACGATCATATGCATCTATATGCTTTTAGCTTGAATGCTCTCATGCTTCTTTAATGCTTGTTTTACCTTACAAGTTTCCTCAAAGCATCTCAAGCATACTATAACAAGTAAAGTGCATGCTTCTTTTGTGACATCGCTTTTTATGCAAATGTGTGTTCTGAAAGGGCGCCTAATTTAGGACGCACACCCTTATTTTCATTAATGTCACACTAATTCATTCACTCAATTCTAGTGATTGTTACCTCATTCCCAATAATGTAAGCTTCCTTGTTTTTGTGTTCTCTCGTCTTATGATGTTATTTTCTATTTTTTATGATTGACACACCACAAGCGAAAACGGAAGCGAGACAAAGAACATGCAGCAACTGGTTGATCTACCAGCTGAAGGTAGCAACTCGGAGAATCACCGTACCCCCTTGCTCATCTTTGAGTGCACTGAGGACGGTGAAAACTTTTAAGTGTGGGGAGGTCGTCCGACCGTTTGGCAATTTTGGGTGACAAATTTCTAATTCCAACACTTGCATTTCATTTTAGGTTTTTAGGATTTTTCTTGCATTTTCTTATTTTTGCATATATATACATAATAAGCTTAGTCAAAATAATGAGATTTTTCAAGATTTCTATCTATAGGGCACCAATTGATTTGAGTGAAAATTTTTCATAGAACTTGTTTGAATTATATATATATTGTGGAACATGTTTTGAGCTAAGAACACAAGCAAGTGAGATTTGAGCCTAATTGTGTGGTTACATCTTATAACCACTTATTTTCCTTCTTATGTGCAATTGTTCTCTTTCTATGATTGTAATCTTTGATTTGTTTGATTCTTTACGTCCATTATTTTGTGTATTCATGCACTTATATGATTGAGGCCATCATTTTATTAGCTCACTTATCCAAATAGCCCTACCTTTTATCTTCCATTGTTAGCCAATTTGAGCCTACGCTTAACCCACTTTGTTCTTAATTTTAGCACATTACAAGCCTTAAAGCAGAAAATAATAAAAGTCCTCTATTTGGATCTTTGATTGGCTAAGGCTAGTGTGTGTGTGTGTGTATCATTCAAGTGCGGGAAACTTGAGACATTGGTTGAATAAAGAGGGTAGTTTTGTATTTTAGTTGTAAATATTGGGAATTGGGTACATGCTCATGTGTTAATTAAAATGTATAGACCTTATGCATTGATGTTCTTGTATATTGTTTGGAAAAAAAAGAAAAAAAATGAGAAAAACAAAAGAAAGAGAAAATAAAAAAAATAGAAAAAGAAAGAAACAAATAAAAAGAAAGAAATAAAAAGGGGACAAAATGTCCCAAAGCAAAGCTCAATAAGGGTCAATGCATAAGTGTTGTGAAATAAAAAGGAAATCCATGAGTATGTGAAAAAGTGAGAAAAATGAGTAGTTAGGTTAGCTTTGAATTGTATAGGATGTCATAGGTTAGGTGGGAAGTCTAAGCTTATCAAAGATTCAAATTTCAAGCTCACTTGACCAAATATGCATCCTACGTTGACCCTAGCCCCATTACAACCTAAAAAAAAGACCTCATGATACTTGTATGCATGCATGAAATATTTGTCGATTGTTAGAAGAAAAACAAATCTTAGAAAGAATGATTAGGAGAGAATGGAGTGAATCGACCCTAGACACTTGAGCGAATAGAGTGCAAACACATCCGGTGAGGCTTCGATTTCTCAATTACATGTTTCCACCTATGATCATTAATCCTCATGCAAGTTTGTAAAAATATTTAATAGCTCAATTCAATTGTGGTTTGGCATGGTTGTTAATAACCTTAGCCCTTGTGCATATATGTATTCTTGGGAATTGATTTATTTTGACCAAGCAATTGCATTCATGTAGATAGTTGCATATAGGTAGTTTGCATTTAGATTACTTTACATTGAATAAATGTTGGTACCCTTTGTTCTTTCTTGGTTTAAGCATGAGGACATGCTTGATTTAAGTGTGGGGAGGTTGATAAACCCCATTTGTAGGGTTTATCTTATGCTTCATTTAAGGGATTTTATCACCTTTTACCCACATTTATTCAATGAAATAGCATGGTTTCATGATTGTTTCTCAATTTGTGCTTAAGTGTGAAAACATGCTTTCTAGGTCCTTAATTAGCTAAATTTTATTCACCTTTGATTCCACTAGATGCCTTGATTTGTTTATTAAGTGATTTCAGGTTGAAAAGGCTAGGAATGGATCAAAGGAGTGAAGAGGAAAGCATACAAAGTGGAGAAATCATGGAAAAGCCAAAGAATTGGAAATGTGCATCCGCGCGCACGCGTGGATTGCAAAAACCTCAAGGGGCGCGCATGATGCCAGGGCATTTTGGCCAATTTCACTGACCTTTTCTTTATGGTTTTAGGGTAGTTTCATGCATTTTCTTAGGAAATAAGCAAGTTTTGGGTAAATAATCACTTACATCTTGATTCAAGCAAACATTGTGAATTTTACATGATTTCATGAGAATTATGCATGAATTAAATGACAAAATTGAATAATGCATGTCTCATAACTTGGATTAGAGCTTTGATGCACTTTGTTTCTTGATTTCAGGACGAAGGAAGCAAGGAAGAACCACGTTAGTAGCCACGTTAGTCTAGCTAACGTGACCACTAACGTGGAATGGAGGCTAGCTTGCAACGTTAATGAGAAAAGTGATCGCCATTAACGCTTTCGTGAGCCATCATAGCCCACGTTAGTTGCCACGTTAACTATGTTAACGTGGAAGCTAACGTGGAAGAGAAGTAGAACTCCAACGTTAGTGGTAAAAGTAAGTGTCACTAACGTTCCAAAGTGGCAGCTGGCCACGTTAAGAGTCACGTTAACTCAGTTAACGTGTACTCTAACGTGGATGAGGAAGATAATGCCAACGTTAGTGACACTCACCTTTGTCACTAACGTTGGACTAAGCTCATACTTGCCACGTTAAGAGTCACGTTAACCTAGTTAACGTGGACTCTAACGTGGAAGGAGCAAGTAATCACCAACGTTAGTGACACTCACCTTTGTCACTAACGTTGGATTAAGCAACTATGAGCCACGTTAGTTGCCACGTTAATTACATTAACATGGAAGCTAACGTGGAGAAGAGGGATGATGAGCCAACGTTAGTGACACTCACCTTTGTCACTAACGTTGGAGATGGCTATCAATACCACATTAGAAGTCATGTTAACCTAGTTAACGTGAACTCAAACGTGGGAAGAAGGGGTGTTTTGAAGCATTAGTGACAAAGGTAAGTGTCACTAACGCTCTCGAAGATTTAGCAAGCCTACGTTAAAGGCCACGTTAACTATACTAACGTGAACTCTAACGTAGGGAGAAAGGGGTACTCTCAACGTTATTGGAAAAGGTAAACCCCAGTAACGTTTGCGAAGGGCCAAGAAGCAACGTTAGTGGTCACGTTAGTGCCACTAACGTTGAAGTTAACGTGGACCATTTTTGGGTTAGGAGAGTTAGTGAAAAAGGTGATTGTCACTAAGGTTCTCGACCCCACAGTTTCACTCAACGTTAACACCACTAACGTCCCAAGCTAAAGTACATACCTACTGCACACTTTCTCTGCAAGTAAAGCTGAGCCCACTGAAGAAGATAATTGCTTCAACTGAAGATCCAAAGGCCTATATCCAAGACTTGAAGAAGCAACTAGAAGATCAGAAGAATAGTATAAATAGGGAGAACTTTGAACAAGAAAGGAGCTTTTTGGCATTATTAGAATTACTCTCTGTATTTTTTACTTTCTCTGCAACTTCTAGTTTAACTTTTCAGAATGCATTCTCCATCTTTATTTTCCATTCCCAGAGCTATGAACAACTAAACCCCTTTCATTGGGTTAGGGAGCTCTGTTGTAATTTGATGGATCAATAATAGTTTTCATTATTTTTCTTCTTTCTTTTCTCTTGATTTTACTAGATAGCTTTCAATCTTCATCCAATTGAGTAGTTATCTTGGAAAAGAAGCTATTCATACTTGGATCTCTTCGGAACCTTGGAAGAGGAATGAAGAGATCATGCTAGAAATGCTTTCTCATGTTGGACCAAATTGGGGTTTGGATGGATATAGTGACATATAATCCTACCAACACTTTGATTTGGAAATACATGTGGTACAATCAGTGACCATACCTCATCTCTTCTCATGAGCAATTTGACCAAGGAATTGGCTATTGATCAAGATTTGAGAGATTGAATTACCAAGGAATTGGAATTCAATCACTTAAGATTGCCAAGGAGATCAATGAATGCATTGATTGAGAAAGAGATGAAAATGAACATGATCCGGAGGATGCAACATCTCCTAAGCCCAATGAACTCCCCATTTCCGATCTTACCCATTCTCTTTAATTTCTGCCAATTACTTCTATGATCATCTTCCCCATTCCCATTTAAGATTCTGCAATTTATTTTCCGTCATCTATTTTCAGCTCTTTATTTCCAGCATTTACATTTTCTGCTATTTACTTTCCCGCCATTTAATTTCCTGCAACTCTCAAACCAAATTCTGCTTAGCTCAACTGGAACATTCCTCCAATTAAAGTTGCTTGACCAATCAATCCCTATGGGATTCGACCTCACTCTATTGTGAGTTTTTACTTGACGACAATTCGGTATACTTGCCGAGGGAGATTTGTTAAGAGACAAGTTTCCATGCATCAGCGCACGCGCACCGTACGCGTACGCGACGATGGCCGCACATGATTTTTAAATAGAAAACATGCCCAGCAATTTCTGAGAGCTGTGGGGCCCAATTTGCAACCAACTTTGGCGCCAAAATGCATATAAGGACCAAGGATTGAAGGGGGAAAAAGATCATTCACTCATTTTTTACTCATTCACACACATTAGGATTAGGATCAGTTACTTTTAGAGAGAGAAGCTCTCTCTTCTCTCTAGAATTAGAAGTAGGTTAGATCTAGATTAGGAATTCTTAGATCTAGGTTAATTCCATGCTTTGATTTACTTTTCCTTTGCAATTTCTTCTTCTTCTACATCTCTTCTCTCTAGTTTAGCATTTAATTCTTGTAATTATTTACTTTCATGTTGATGCACTTTTGTTCCTTCCTTTTCCTTTTACTGCAATTTATGATTCATGCTCCTTTATTGTTCATTTGATTCATTGTTGTTTAATTTCTTGCAATTGAGTAGTGTAGATTTACTTTTCTTGCAATTTCACTATGCTTTCCTTTTATGCCTTCCAAGTATTTGATGAAATTCTTGGTTGGATTTTAGAGTAGAATTTTATGCTCTTGGCTTGGGAAGGTAACTTAGGAACTCTTGAGTCGCTAATGTCCAAGTAATCGATGATTGGGAGCCATTAACGCTATATCTCACTAATTGATTTGATGGAGAACTAGGACTTATGGACTTGGATTGATATAGCTCACTTGACTTTCCTCTAATATTAGTTAAGGGTTGACTTAGTGGAATTGATCCTTGCCAATTCTCATGTTGTGGTTAGTGATTAGGATAGAGATCCTTGACCACCAACCCTTGCCAAGGCCTTTTTAGCTATTAGTTTAATTCATTGCCATTTACATTTCATGTCTCTTATCAAAAACCCCAAACATAACTCATAACCAATAATAAAAACACTTTATTGCAATTCCTAGGGAGAACGACCCGAGGTTTAATACTTCAGTTATAAATTTAGGGGTTTGTTTTAGTGACAAACAATCTTTTGTATGAAATGATTCTTTGTTGGTTTAGAAACTATACTTGCAACGAAGATTCATTTGTGAATTCTAAACTGTCAAAAATCCATTAATCACTAACCAATCAACAAGTATTTAATGTACCAATGCAAACATCATGAGGTCTTTTTAAGGTTGTAATGGGGCCAAGGTAAGGGTGAGGGTATATATATATATATGGCTAAGTGAGCTATAAATTGAATCCTTGATCAACCTAAGCCTTCATCTATACATACTCTACATACTTTTAAATTCATGCCTAGCTATCCAAAATTTTCCCACTTTTGTATCACATACTCATGCATCAACTTTTCTCTTAACTTATATCACACATGCATTGATCTTTTATTAACTTAACTTAGCATTGGGGTAATTTTATCCCCTTATTCATTTATTTATTTATTGAATATATATATATATATTGAAGCATAAAAATAAACATAACATTATCAATGCACATGGATTTTTTTTTAATTTTTCTGGTTTCACATGAGTAGGTACCTAAATTCCTAATATTTAAATGAAATAGAAACATTCCCTATTAACCCATGTTCCCACAGTTTTTCCACACTTAATTGACACACAATCTCTATCTTAAGCTAACCAAAGATTCAATTTGGGTATTTTAATTTATTTTTCCGCTTAAGGCTAGTGATGTGGTAAAATATAGAACAAATGGGATTTAAAAGGCTCAAAGTGGCTAACAAAGGTAATTGAAAGGGTAGGCAATTTGGGATAAGTGAGCTAATAAAATAATGGCCTCAATCATATGCATGCATATAACACATTATACATTGGATATATAGGATGGAACAAAATAAAAATTACAATCATAGAGAAGAAAACACACAAGAATAAAATATTATGGTTAAATAATGTAACCATGTAATTAAGCTCAAGTCTTACAGGTTGTGTGTTTTTTGCTATAATTAATGTTCCAAATACAATCTTCAAACAAGTTTAACACAAAAAATTTTGATTTAAATTAGTGAAAATTTTTCAAAATAAAGTATTGAAAAGAAACATATTACTTTTCAACCAAATAGAATATGCTTGCAAATACCTATTACTATGCTATTTATCCTATCCTAACAAAAGAAAAATTACTAATTTATTGGTGTTAAGAAAGAGAAATTACCTCCGAAAGTCAGGTACTGACCGACCTCCCCATACTTAAAGCTTGGCACCGTCCTCGGTGCCATCAGTCAGGAACAAAGGGGGGCTGGTAGCAGCATGACCGTCATGGCTCCCTATGCTAGTAAATGAAGTGGAGTCCGAGGTGTCTGGGTCTTCTTCAGGTGGGTGGTTGCCAACAATCAGCTCTTTGAGGTATGTAAATCTGCACTTGTTACGGCGCTCTCTTCGCTTTCCTTGCTGGTCAAGCCGGACTAACCTCTCAAGTATCTGATGGAGCAGTTGGTTTGTTGAAGGTGCTTGTGATGTGGAAGGAGAAGGGATATCTTCCACTGGTTCTGTGCTCCGGTTGATAGTGGCTGCTGGAGGTCTGATATACTTCCCGTTAGGGATGTACTGATCATCCCGTGGAAGCGTGGCCTTGGTGTCACCAGCTCTGTAGGAGACTCCGACTGCTGAGACTAGATCTGAAATCAAAGCGGGAAAAGGTTTGTTGCCCGCAATCTGTACGTGTCCCATAGCATTCCGGATGTGTCTTGGTAAATTGAAAGGATGGTCTGTAAGGATACACCAGAGTAAAATATCCATATCTGCAGTGAAGGAGGACTCATGAGTGCTCCGAAAGATGTAATGGGACATAATCTGTGCCCATACTCGAGCCTCCAATGTGAGTGCTGAAGCCAATATTCCCTTAGGTCGGGATCGATGGTATCCATAGATTCATCTGCTGCCAGGTTATGCTATAATTCTGAGAATGGCGTCCCAGTCAAATTGGTATGTCTGGCACTTGAAAGAGGCTTTTTGGAATGCGTCCCATTCTTTTGGAGCAGGCGGGAGATCTAAAGCTTGCTAAATGGCTTCTTCAGTGATGTGGACTTGCTTCTGACAGACATAGACAGACCGCAGGGATGGCATGTGAAAGTTTGAGTAGAATTCAACTACCCACGAGAGATTGACCTGCCGTGGCTGTCTCTGTAGGAATCCCCATTGTCTTCATTCAATTCGGGGATCAATAAATTCAATAATGTTGGTCGGGAGGATGAGAAGGTAATCATTATTATAGTTCCGCTCAGCCAGGATGGGGAACATCTGCTCACAGTAGCAGTTAGTGAACCACGCAGTGTCCTTTGCTGGAAAGGCTTTCTCTTTTTCATCGACCTTGATGATCCTCTTGACTCGCTTTGTTGAGAGCTTTACTGCTATTGAAGAAGGTTCCTCAGTTAGTGCTCTTTTTGTTCCTTTCCTTGCTGGTGGTTTGGGAGTAGCTTTCTCTTTACCTTTCTTGGTGACCATCCTGAAAAGGGAAAAAGAAAGTAGCTTTAAAACTAAGGGTTAGAGCAAGGAAGAGAATGGTACAAGCGATAATCAATGCATGGTAAAGAAGGATGTCGTTAACACATGGTCGCGACTACATGTGAGAAGTTCATCAATGGAAATATAGCAAGTGCATGTTATGGCAAGTAGATGCAAGATGTTTATTGGCATGCTAGCAAAGGCATGAGTAGCATAGATCAAGCATTAAATGCCCAATTTGATTATCAAGTATTTCAAACTAACAATCTATTTATATTGACAATTATATTCAATCAATAATATATAAAAAAGGGTTTTGTGAAAAATAGGCATTAGAGTAGAAGAATAGAATATTTAAATATGCACAATGCCATACGGGCTTTTTCACAAACACTTAGTATGCATGGTAAATATGTTATTGAAAGTATTGAATTTGAACATGCAAACAACCCAAAAATAATTATTGATAATTGTCAAACAATTTCTAAATAATCCACAAGCAAAATATAGAAGAAAACAATCACCCAAATAAATTTTTAACACCAATTAAAAGGATGCAAAAAGAAAAAGAAAGAAAAAGAAAACATAGATAATGAAAGTAAAAAGAAAAAGAAGAAGAAAACATAAATAAAAATAATAATGGAAAGGTAAAAAGGGGAAGAAGAAAAGAAAAGAACCTTGATAATGGATGTGAAAAATAAGGAGGGAGAAAGTAAAAAGTGAGAAGGAATAAAGAAAAAAGAAGGAAGAAGAAAGAAATAAGAAGGGAGGAGTAAAATTAGGATTGGGGAAGAAAAGATAAGAATTCTGGTACTGATCTGGATAAACTGTGTGGCGCAGGCGACGCGGACGCGTGGTGCATGCGTTCGCGTGGTTGGCGCTATTTTCAGGTGACGCGGACGCGTGGGTGACGCGCACGCGTGACCTGATTTGTGCCATTGGCCCGAGTGCAGCCTCGAGTACTAATAAACCCATATTTTACGATGTATTTTGTGCTCAATTAAAGTGATTTATTCAATCCTTCACCCACTTATTCATGTAAATTGCATTGTTTTACTTTCCCTTCCTTATTATGTGATATATATGAAAAACATGTTTCCTATACTTTAGAAGTATTAAAATTAATCATCCTTTATTACCATTCGATGCTGGGAATTGTGTGTTGAGTGCTTTCAGGATTTATAGGGCAGGAATGACTTAAAGGATGGAAAGGAAACATACAAAAATGGAAGGAAAGCACAAAAATGGAGTTTTGAAGAAAAGGGTAGCGACGCGAACGCATGGACGACGCGGCCGCATGCCCAGCGCGAAAAGGCAGCGACGCGAACGCGTGACTGACGCGGACGCGTGCCTTGAGCAGAACGCAAATGACGCGTACGCGTGACCGAAGCGAACGCATGATAAGGAAAACTCCCAAACGACGTGACCGCGTGACCTACGCAGATGCGTGATAGACGCCACGCACCAGAAACTGTAGAAAACGCACCCAGTGATTTCTAAAACCCTTTTGGCCCAGATCTAAGTCCAGAAAATACAAATTAGAGGTTATAAAGTGGTGGAATGTATCCATTCAAAAAGGGGCATTCGATTATTCACTTTTTATAGTTTAGATGTAGTTTTTAGAGAGAGAGGTTCTCTCCTCTCTCTCAGGATTTAGGATTTTAGGATTTCTATTAGTTTAGTTCAATTCATCTTCAGTCTCAGGTTCAATATTCCTTTCACTTTATATTTCTCTTTTACTTTCAGATTCTTTAATACTTTTATTTAATCATTTACGTTACCAAATTAGCTTATAAACTCTTTATGTTTAAGATTGATTTTCTTTTATTTAATAAATTGAGGTATTTCAGATTTATGATTCTCATTTAGCTTTTTATATTCTTGGCTTTAATTGATTAACTAGAGGCTCTTGAGTTATCAAACTTATCGTGATTGGTAATTGTTATTTTTGCTAATTGAATTGAATTCCCCTAACTCTAGTCTTTCTTTAGGAGTTGGCTAGGACTCGAGGATCTAACTAATTAGTCCACTTGACTTTCCCTTGCTTTAGTAAAGGTTAACTAAGTGGGATTAAAACTCAATTCTCATCACCATCGATAAGGATAACTAGGATAGGACTTTCGAATTTTCATACCTTGCCAAGAGTTTTATTAGATATTAATTTATTAATCCCTACAATTTATTTTCCTTGTTCAAACCTTTCAAAACCCAAAATTCTACCTTTTCCATAGCTAATAATAAGTCATACCTCCCTGCAATTCCTTGAGAAGACGACCCGAGGTTTAAATACTCGGTTATCAATTTTATTGGGTTTGCTTACGTGACAAACAAAACTTTTGTAAGAAAGGAATTCTTGTCGGTCTAGAAGCTATACTTACAACGGGAACTTATTTGTGAAAATTCTAGATCGCGTGAGAGTTTCGTTCTTCAAAATGGCGTCGTTGCCGGGGAATTGCAAACGTGTGCCTTATTATTGGTTATTGTAAATATTTTTCTTTTACTTGTTTATTTGTTTTTATTTTCCCCTTTTATTTCTATTAGCTACTATAAATTCTCACCCCTCTCGCTTTGAGTTTGGTTCTAAATTTGTTGAAAGGAGTGGAAGCTATAATAGGAATATGCATCAAGGTCTAAGCAATCAAAGATGGATGGAGCCAAGAGGATCTGATCAACCCTTTAGGCAATAACACCCTCCAAGATATCATGGGCAAGGACCATTCTACAATGCATGCCAAGGCAATAGATATGGTGGACCCCATTGTAATTACCAACAAGCCCCACCCTGTGCTTATAAACCATCCTCTCAACGTAGCTTTGAACCACCGCACTCACAAGTTCCTTTACACCATTCACCACCGTATGACCCTTATTTACCACAATCCCGATCCAATTACTCCCAAGAACCACCACATTCTTATTATAAACCCTCTCTCCCAACCAATGAACCTTCATATCTGCCCCAACCTCCAATGAATGACAAACTTCGTGTTCTTCTTCAAGGGCAAGCGAAGATGCAAAGGGACGTACTGGAACTCACTACTGCCTTAACCGAGGTAGTAAATATAATAGCCTCCCGACATCTGAGCACTCAAAGTACTCCCATGGTTACATGTGGAGAATCAAAAGAAGAGCGTAGCATGAAGGAGACACTAGAAACTTTGGTGGATAATAAGGAGCATGGCTTTGTATTGGAACAAGTGAAGGAAGCCATAATAGTTGTAGAAGAAGAAGTGGTTAAAGATTTAGGAGATGCTGAACCTCCATGGGAATCAAGAACTGTAAAGGATTCCACTGGGAACTTTGATATTGATGCCAAAGAGGATAGTGAACAACCTCCAATTCATATACCTTGTGAAAAATTGGCAGTAATGATCATGAATCAAGCTCTCCTAGTCACGAACTCACATCCGCAACTGAACTCCTTGAGCCTGAAGAACCCTATCCTAGTGAATACAAAGATGACGTCAAGGTAGATTTCTCTCAACCTCCAACGTATGACTTGAGTGACGAGGAAAACATAGAAGACTTTGATCAGAACGCAGTTGCAGTTGAAGAATTTTGCAACGAAGTGGAGGAATTCACAGAAGAATACAAAGGAGTAGAGCTTACAGAACCACTGGAAACACCTATCCCAAGGCCATTACCACCTAATACAAGCTTCAAGTGGGTACAATCCTTAACCTTTATCTTTACTTTTCTACTTGAATATGGTTTGCTTGAAACAGATGGCCAGCTTAGAGCTCTCTGTGGCTTTAAGAGTAAGAGGGAAATGGCTCGTACTAAGAGCTAGTGTACCTGATTCAATAAGGTTCCACGCTTCAATTCAAAGTGCACGGATTGGTACCAAATTGGTTAGTTGAGGGTTTTTGGATTTAAAGTTGTTCTTGATGTGATTTAGGAGGAAAAAGTGCTAAAGGACCACCTGAAAGTCTAACTGAATTAGGAGCAGCAAAACTAGGTAGGGTGTGACGAATTTAATCTTGATTGATTGTATTTGAGATGTGTGATTATGATATGGTTTGGTTATGCTTGAATTTGATTGCTTATATGAGTTATTCTTGGTGAAAGTTTGTTGAAATTTTGATGAAATTTGATGATATTTAAGCTATGAATGTTGTTCTTGAGGGCTGCTGGAAAAACAAACCCTAATCCTTAAATTGGGGTTCAATTTGTGTTGAAATCATGTGGAAAATATGGGGTTTTAGTGGCTGCAATTTTATTTTGAATTATGGTAAAAATCGGTTGCTAAAAAGACTGAAAAACGGGTAAACACAGAGAAAGAATCTAAAGAATTTATGAAGAACATGAAGAACACTTTGAGTGTGGTGAAGAACATTGAAGAACACCTTTTAGATCTTAGAAAGGGCAAGTAAATATTTTGGTGTTTGAGGGGTTATTTGGTAATTTCTGAAAGTTAGGGTGGTTAAAGTAGAAATATTAAAAGTTACCGGGGTAAAAAGTTAATTTTGAAAGTGAAAAGGTAAAGGCAAGGAATTTTCGAAAATTTAATGATAAAATAATAAATAATAATAAAATATTAAATAATAATATTTAATTAAAAATAATATTTTAATAAAAATAATAAAATAATGCGGAAAAGGCAGTTTTCTGTAAAAGCTTTAGAAAGACAACTTTAAGCGCAGAATCTCATAATTACCTTCATAAAACACTTAGGGAGTGGTAATAATATGTTAGTGAGGAAGAGATAAATGAAAGATAAAAAGTTAAAGAAAAGACAGAAACCAAAGAAAAATTCTGTAAAGTTTTAATGACAGAAAAACAGACAGAGATTAGTAAACGAACTAGGAGCAACATAGTTAGTTCTTGAGTTGCACCCAGGGTTAGGTATAATATGAAAAGTTAAACTGTTTTAGTATAGACTTAATGAACCTATATTTGGGACAGGCTAACTATTCATATCGAAATTTACATAAGCTTTAAATACATATGTTAAGCAGAGAAAAGAGTAACCAGAGCAGAGTGAAGAGATACAGAGAACAGAATAACCATAATAGAGTAAATAGATTAAGAGAAAAGAGTAATCATATTAGAGTAGAAAGACAAAGAGAAAAGAGTAATCTGATAAAGAGAAATGGTTTGAGTTAAGATGTTGTAAAAGTAAATGCTGTAAAGTTTGTATAGTATGATTGAACAGAGAAAGAAAGAGGTACTGTATAAGAATGTGAAAGTAATGATGAATAATGAGAATGATAATGAATGATGATAATAAGAATGATTATGTGATGATCTACTGCGTGAAGGCAGTCAGATAGATGGTGGTACGACCACTGAGAGCGCTTCCCTGGGATACTTAGCTATAATGCTATTCTGTAAGTCAGAGGACTCTTACAGAGGTTTCGAGAAAACACAACTAGCATATACTCCTGTAAGTCAAAGGACTCTTACAGTGAGTGTGTGTGTGCTCCTGTAAGTCAAAGGACTCTTACAGTGAGTGTGTTGAGCAGATATAAGTTAACTAGCTCCGCCATGCAAGTCAAAGGACTCTTGTAGTGGGTTGCTAGTGCCGCCCTGCAAGTCAAAGGACTCTTGCAGTGGTTTGCCTCACAAGTCAAAGGACTCTTGCGAGGGGCATTGCCAACAGGGAAGCCTTACCTGGTCAAAGGATTCCGGGTAACGTCGGGAGCGGGTATGTAACTGACAAATGAACTCATTACCCGCACTAGGGCAAGACATGCATCATACTTGGTTGTGCATTTTCTCTATTATGATTGTTGCATGAATGTATGCTTTCTTTGTTTGTATTCTATTCTCTATGTCTATGTTTGTGTTATTTTCTTGTATTCTTCTGTTTGTGTTCTACTATCTGTTTTCTCTATCTTTTCTATTTATCTGTATCTTCTATTTACTACTTTTTTGTATTCTGCTATTTATCTGCTTGGTATGCGAAATTGCTACTTAGGTTGTGAATCATTACATATCTTCACAACTTCGTATAACTAACCAGCAAGTGCACTGGGTCGTCCAAGTAATACCTTACGTGAGTAAGGGTCGAATCCCACGGAGATTGTTGGTATGAAGCAAGCTATGGTCACCTTGTAAATCTCAGTTAGGCGGATATAAAATAGTTATGGAGTTTTCGAAAATAGATACAATAAAATAAGGATAGAAACACTTATGCAAATCATTGGTGAGAATTTCAGATAAGCGTATGGAGATGCAATCGTTCCTCTGGATCTCTACTTTCCCGCTGTCTTCATCCAATCAGTCTTACTCCTTTCCATGGCTGGCTTTATGCAAGGGCATCACCGTTGTCAGTGGCTACATCCCCTCCTCTTGTGAAAATGGTCCAAGATGCCCTGTCACGGCACGGCTAATCATCTGAGGAGCAGAGCTCCACACCTTAATTTATGGAGTGTAGAAACTCTACCGTTAAAAATACATAAGTGAAAGGTCCAGGCATGGCCGAGATGGCCAGCCCCCAAAACGTGATCTAAGATAGCATACAACTGATCAAAGATTTCCAATACAATAGTAAAAGGTCCTATTTATAATAAACTAGCTACTAGGGTTTACAAAAGTAAGTAATTGATGCATAAATCCACTTCCGGGGCCCACTTGGTGTGTGCTTGGGCTGAGCTTGAATGTTACACGTGCAGAGGATCTTTCTGGAGTTGAACGCCAGGTTGTAACGTATTTCTGGCGTTCAACTCTGGTTTGTGACTTGTTTCTGGCGTTTAACTCCAGACAGCAGCATAGAACTAGCGTTCAACGCCCTTTTACGTCATCTAAACTCGGCCAAAGTATGGACTATTATACATTGTTGGAAAGCCCTGGATGTCTACTTTCCAACGCAATTGAAAGCACGCCATTTTGAGTTCTGTAGCTCCAGAAAATCCACTTTGAGTGCAGGGAGGTCAGAATCCAACAGCATCAGCAGTCCTTCTTCAACCTCTAAAGCTGATTTTTGCTCAACTCCCTCAATTTCAGCCAGAAAATACCTGAAATCACAGAAAAACACACAAACTCATACTAAAATCCAGAAATGTGAATTTAACATAAAAACTAATGAAAACATCCCTAAAAGTAACTAGATCCTACTAAAAACAATGCCAAAAAGCGTATAAATTATCCGCTCATCACAACACCAAACTTAAATTGTTGTTTGTCCCCAAGCAACTGAAAATAAAATAGGATAAAAAGAAGAGAATATACTATAAATTCCAAACTATCAATGAAACATAGCTCCAATTAAATGAGCGGGACTTATATCTTTTTGCCTCTTGAATAGTTTTGGCATCTCACTTTATCCATTGAAGTTCAGAATGATTGGCATCTATAGGAACTCAGAGTTCAGATAGTGTTATTGATTTTCCTAGTTCAGTATGATGATTCTTGAACACAGCTTCTTTATGAGTCTTGGCCGTGGCCCTAAGCACTTTGTTTTCCAATATTACCACCGGATACATAAATACCACAGACACATAATTGGGTGAACCTTTTCAGATTGTGACTCAGCTTTGCTAAAGTCCCCAATTAGAGATGTCCAGGGTTCTTAAGCACACTCTTTTTTTGCTTTGGACCTTGACTTTAACCGCTCAGTCTCAAGTTTTCACTTGACACCTACACGCCACAAGCACATGGTTAGGGACAGCTTGGTTTAGCCGCTTAGGCCAGGATTTTATTCCTTTAGGCCCTCCTATCCACTGATGCTCAAAGCCTTGGGATCCTTTTTATTGCCCTTGCCTTTTGGTTTTAAAGGTTATTGGCTTTTTGCTCTTGCCTCTTGGTTTTAAGAGCTTTTGGCTTTTTCTGCTTACTTTTTCTTTATTTTTTTTCTAAATTTTTTTTTCGCCTATTTTTTTTTTCTGCAAGCTTTGTTCTTTGCTGCTTTTTCTTGCTTCAAGAATCATTTTTATGATTTTTCAGATTATCAAATAACATGTCTCCTAGTCATCATTCTTTCAAGAGCCAACATATTTAACATTCTTAAACAACAACTTCAAAAGACATATGCACTGTTCAAGCATTCATTCAGAAAACAAGAAGCATTGTCACCACATCAATATAATTAAACTAAGTTCAAGGATAAATTCGAAACTCATGTACTTCTTGTTCTTTTGAATTAAAACAGTTTTCATTTAAGAGAGGTGATGGATTCATAGGACATTCATAACTTTAAGACATAGTTACTAATTACTAATGATCATGTAATGAAGACACAAACATAGATAAGCACATAACATAGAAAATGAAAAACAGAAGAAATAAGAACAAGGAATGAATCCACCTTAGTGATGGTGGCGTTTCCTTCTTGAGGAACCAATAATGTCCTTGAACTCTTCTATGTCTCTTCCTTGTCTTTGTTGCTCCTCCCTCATTGCTTTTTGATCTTCTCTTATTTCATGAAGGATGATGGAGTGCTCTTGATGTTCTACCCTTAATTGTCCTATGTTGGAACTTAATTCTCCTAGGGAGGTATTGATTTGCTCCCAATAGTTTTGTGGAGGAAAATGCATTTGAGGCATCTCCGGGATCTCATGGTGATGAGATTCATGCGCCTGTTGAGCTCCATGAATGGGCTCTCTTGCTTGCTCCATCTTTTTCTTAGTGATGGGCTTGTCCTCTTTAATGAGAATATCTCCTTCTATGTCAATCCCAGCCGAATTGCATAGGTGGTGGTAATGGAAAAACAAAAAGCTTATGCTTTTACCACACCAAACTTAGAATTTTTCTCGCCCTCGAGCAAGAGAAGAAAGAAAAGATGAAGAAGAAGAAGAAATGGAGGAGAGGGAGAAGGGGTTAGAATGGAGGGCTATATATAGGGATGGGAGGGAGGTGAAGGTTCGGCCATTTAGGGTGGGTTTGGGTCGGAAATTGATTTTGAATTTTGAAGGTAGGTGGAGTTTATGAGGTAGGTTTATGGGGAAGAGTGGATGGATGTGAGTGGTGAAGAGGTGATGGGGAAGAGAGATTGAGGTGATTGGTGAAGGGTTTTGGGGAAGAGTGTTTATGGGATTGTGTGAAAGAGGAGTGAGATGAAGTGAGTGGAGGTAGGTGAGGATCCTGTGGGGTCCACAGATCCTGAGGTGATCCTGTGGGGTCCATAGATCCTGAGGTGTTCAAGGATTTACAACCTTGCACCAAATTTGGCATGCAAAATGCCTTTGCACACAACCCTGGGCGTTCAGCGCCAGATTGGTGCTTGTTCTGGGCGTTGAACGCCCATTTGTAGCCTATTTCTGGCGTTGAACGCCAGAACCATGCTTGTTCTGGGCGTTCAGCGCCAGCTCTCCTCCAGGGTGCACTTCTGGCGTTCAAACGCCCAGATGCTGCCATTTCTGGCGTTCAGCGCCAGAACCATGCTCTGTTCTGGCGTTGAACGCCCAAAACATGCTTCTTACTGGCGTTTAAACGCCAGTAAGGTCTTCCTCCAGGGTGTGATTTTTCTTCTGCTATTTTTTATTCCGTTTTCAATTTTTATATTTATTTTGTGACTCCACATGATCATGAACCTATAAAGACATATAACTAAGAAAAATATAGTTAGATAAATAAAAATTGGGTTGCCTCCGAATAAGCGCTTCTTTAATGTCAATAGCTTGACAGTGGGCTCTCATGGAGCCTCACAGATGTGCAGAGCTTTGTTGAGACCTCCCAACACCAAACTTAGAGTTTGGGTATGGGGGTTTGACACCAAACTTAGAGTTTGGTTGTGGCTTCCCAACACCAAACTTAGAGTTTGACTTTTGGGGCTTTGTTTGACTCTACTTTGAGAGAAGCTTTTTATGCTTCTTCTCCATGGATGCAGAGAGAGATCCTTGAGTTGTAGACACAAGGTTGTCCTCATTTAACTGAAGGATCAACTCTCCTCTGTCCACATCAATCACAGCTCTTGCTGTGGCTAGGAAAGGTCTTCCTAGGATGATGGATTCATCCTCTTCCTTTCCAGTATCCAGGACTATAAAATTAGCAGGGATGTAAAGGCCTTCAACCTTTACTAACACGTCCTCTACTTGTCCATAAGCCTGTTTTCTTGAATTATCTGCCATTTCTAATGAGATTTTAGCAGCTTGCACCCCATAGATTCCCAATTTCTCTATTACAGAGAGGGGCATGAGGTTTATCCCTGAACCAAGGTCACACAGAGCCTTAAAGATCATGGTGCCTATGGTACAAGGTATTATGAACTTTCCAGGATCCTGTTTCTTCTGAGGCAATGTCAGTTGATCCAGATCACTTAGTTCATTGGTGAACAAGGGAGGTTCATCTTCCCAAGTCTCAATACCAAATAATTTGGCATTTAGCTTCATGATTGCACCAAGGAACTTGGCAGCTTGCTCTTCAATAACATCCTCATTCTCTTCAGAAGAGGAATACTCATCAGAGCTCATGAATGGCATAAGGAGGTTCAATAGAATCTCTATGGTCTCTAGATGAGCCTCAGAGTCCTTTGGTTCTTCAGAGGGAAGCTCTTTATTTATCACTGGACGTCCCAGGAGGTCTTCCTCCTTGGGATTCACGTCCTCTCCTTCCCTTACAAGTTCGGCCATGGTAATTAATTCAATGGCCTTGCACTCTCCTTTCGGATTCTCTTCTGTATTGCTTGGGAGAGTACTAGGAGGGATTTCAGTGATCCTTTTACTCAGCTGGCCCACTTGTGCTTCCAAATTTCTAATGGAAGACCTTGTTTCATTCATGAAACTCACAGTGGCCTTAGATAGATCAGAGACTAAATTTGCTAAGCTAGATGGATTCTGCTCAGAATTCTTTGTCTGTTGCTGAGTGGATGATGGAAAAGGCTTGCTATTGCTAAACCTGTTTCTTTCACCATTATTAAAGCCTTGTTGAGGCTTTTGATCCTTCCAAGAGAGATTTGGATGATTTCTCCATGATGGATTATAGCTGTTTCCATATGGTTCACCCATGTAATTTACCTCTGCTGTTGCAGGGTTCTCAGGATCATAAGCTTCTTCTTCATAAGAAGCCTCTTGAGTACTGTTGGATGCAGCTTACATTCCAGTCAGACTCTGAGAAATCTTATTGACTTGCCGAGTCAATATTTTGTTCTGAGCCAATATGGCATTCAGAGTATCAATTTCTGGAACTCCCTTCTTCATAGGCGTCCCATTACTCACAGGATTCCTCTCAGAAGTGTACATGAACTGGTTATTAGCAACCATGTCAATGAGTTCTTGAGCTTCTGCAGGCATTTTCTTCAGATAAACCATCATAGAATATATCCAGGATGGTCCATTCTGAAAGCATGTCAGAAGGACATTTTTGGTCAGCTGCTTGTATCTTTCCCAAGCTTCATAGAGGGATTCACCTTCCTTCTATCTGAAGGTCTGAACATCCACTCTAAGCTTGCTCAGCTTTTGAGGAGGAAAGAACTTGGCTAAGAAATCCATGACCAGCTTATCCCAAGAGTTCAGGCTATCTCTGGGTTGAGAGTCCAACCACACTCTAGCTCTGTCTCTTACAGCAAAAGGGAAAAGCATGAGCCTGTAGACTTCAGGATCTACTCCATTAGTCTTAATAGTATTACAGATCTGCAAGAATTCAGTTAAGAACTGAAAAGGATCTTCAGATGGAAGTCCATGATACTTGTAGTTCTGCTGCATCAGAGAAACTAGCTGAGGTTTCAGCTCAAAATTGTTTGCTCCAATGGTAGGGATGGAGATGCTTCTTCTATGTAAATTGGAATTAGGTACAGTAAAGTCACCAAGCATCCTCCTTGCATTATTGTTGTTGGGTTCGGCTGCCATCTCCTTTACTTGTTCAAAATTTTCAATAAGGTTGTCTCTGGATTGTTGTAATTTAGCTTCTCTTAGTTTTCTCTTTAGAGTCCTTTTAGGTTCTGGATCAGCTTCAACAAGAATGCCTTTTTCTCTGTCCCTGCTCATAAGAAAGAGAAGAGAAAAAGAAAAGAAGAGGAATCCTCTATGTCACAGTAAAGAGGTTCCTTATTGTTAGTAGAAAAAGAAGAAGAAAAAATTTGAACACAGATAGAAGAGGGGGTTCGAATTTGGTGAGTGATGTGAGGAAGAGGTGTTAGTAGATGAATAAATAAATAGAATAAGATGAGAGAGGGAGAGGGATTTCGAAAATAATTTTTGAAAAAGAGTTAGTAATTTTCGAAGAATAATTTTGAAAAGGGTTAGTAGTTTTTTTTTCGAAAATTCAAATAAAAATAAAATAATTAGTTTAATTAAAAAGAAATTTTGAAAAAGAGGGAGATATTTTCGAAAATTAAAGAGAGAGAGAGAGAGTTAGTTGAAACAAATTTGAAAAGATAAGAAGTTAGGAAGTTAGAAAAGATATTTTGAAATCAAATTTTTGAAAAAGGTAAGATAAGAAGATATTTTTGAAAACATATGATAGAAATTAGTTTTTGAAAAAGGTTTGATTTTTGAAAATCACAATTAATGACTTGATTCACAAGAAATCACAAGATATGATTCTAGAACTTAAAGTTTGAATCTTTCTTAACAAGTAAGTAACAAACTTGAAATTTTTTTGAATCAAAACATTAATTGATGATGTTATTTTCGAAAATTATGATATAAAATTAAGAAACAGATTTTTGAAAAATATTTTTATAATTTTCGAAAATAACTAAGAAAAATGAAAAAGATTTGATTTTTGAAAAAGGTTTTGAAAAAGATAGGATTTTTAAATTGAAAATTTGATTTGACTCATAAAAACAACTAGATTTTAAAAATTTTTTAAAAAGTCAATCCAAATTTTCAAATTTTATGAGAGAAAAAAGGAAAGATATTTTTTTGATTTTGAATTTTTAATGATGAGAGAGAAAAACATGAAAATTATGCAATGCATGAGAATTTTAGATCAAAACATGTGATGCATGCAAGGATGCTATGAATGTCAAGATGAACACCAAGAACACTATGAAGATCATGATGAACATCAAGAACATATTTTTGAAAAAATTTTTAATGCAAGAAAACATGCAAGACACCAAACATAGAAATCTTTAATACTTAGGCACTAAAAATTCAAGAATGCATATGAAAAACACCATACAACACAAAACAAGAAAACTTCAAGATCAAACAAGAAGACTTACCAAGAACAACTTGAAGATCATGAAGAACACTATGAATGCATGAATTTTCGAAAAATGCAAGATGAGTATGCATTTGACACCAAACTTATAACATGACTCAAGACTCAAACAAGAGACACAAAATATATTTTTGATTTTTATGATTTTATGATTTTTTTTGGTATTTTTTTTTCAAAAATTATTTGAAAAACAAAAATAAGGATTCCAAAATTTTTAATATGACTTCCAGGAATCTTATGCTTTTTTGACTAAAGCTCTAATCAAAGGGTCAGACATGGCTTAATAGCCAGCCAAGCTTTAGTATGTAACTCAGACATGACACGTCTAACATGCCCTACAGTCGTGGCTTTACAGCCAGCCAGGCTTCAACAAGCTTTATGAAACACTAGAATTCATTCTTAAAAATTCTGAAAAAAAATATATTTTTGAAATTATTTTTATTTATTTTAAAATTTTTTCGAAAACAAGGGAGAAATTTTTGAAAGATTTTTGAAATTTTTTTTTTGAAAAGAAAACGAAAAGAAAATTACCCAATCTGAGCAACAGGATGAACCGTCAGTTGTCCAAACTTGAACAATCCCCGGCAACGGCGCCAAAAACTTGGTATGCGAAATTGCTACTCAGGTTGTGAATCATTACATATCTTCACAACTTCGCATAACTAACCAGCAAGTGCACTGGGTCGTCCAAGTAATACCTTACGTGAGTAAAGGTCGAATCCCACGGAGATTGTTGGTATGAAGCAAGCTATGGTCACCTTTTAAATCTCAGTCAGGCGGATATAAAATAGTTATGGAGTTTTCGAAAATAGATACAATAAAATAAGGATAGAAACACTTATGCAAATCATTGGTGAGAATTTCAGATAAGTGTATGGAGATGCAATCGTTCCTCTGGATCTCTACTTTCCCGCTGATAAGTGAAAGGTCCAGGCATGGCCGAGATGGCCAGCCCCCAAAACGTGATCTAAGATAGCATACAACTGATCAAAGATTTCTAATATAATAGTAAAAAGTCCTATTTATAATAAACTAGCTACTAACGTTTACAGAAGTAAGTAATTGATGCATAAATCCACTTCCGGGGCCCACTTGGTGTGTGCTTGGACTGAGCTTGAATATTACACATGCAGAGGCTCTTTCTGGAGTTGAACGCCAGGTTGTAACATATTTCTAGCGTTCAACTCTGGTTTGTGACTTGTTTCTGGCGTTTAACTCAAGACAGCAGCGTAGAACTGGCGTTCAACGCTCTTTTACGTCGTCTAAACCCGGCCAAAGTATGGACTATTATACATTGTTGGAAAGCCCTAGATGTCTACTTTCCAAAGCAATTGAAAGCGCGCCATGTTGAGTTCTGTAGCTCCAGAAAATCCACTTTGAGTGCAGGGAGGTCAGAATCCAACAGCATCAGCAGTCCTTCTTCAACCTCTGAAGCTGATTTTTGCTCAAGTCCCTCAATTTCAGCCAGAAAATACCTGAAATCACAGAAAAACACACAAACTCATAGTAAAGTCCAGAAATGTGAATTTAACATAAAAACTAATGAAAACATCCCTAAAAGTAACTAGATCCTACTAAAAACATACTAAAAACAATGCCAAAAAGCGTATAAATTATCCGCTCATCACTGCTAAACAACACAGAATTAATGAACTTAACTAATAACCCCAGCCCTACTAAGGACTCCCCCATTCTTACCCCTTCTCTCTCCCTTCCCCCTTCAGATGGAAGCAAGAGTTCCTTTCCGTAGTTCGCTGACGACCGTTTGCAAAAAGGATTCCGCTCTAGGTAGTCTTCTGAGTCTAGGGTGAATCCCGTTCTCTGTTTATATGTATATACTGTGAGACCAGTCAAAGTCTACACCCCGTTTGTACGTGAACTTTAACGTAAATTCTGTGTACGAGACTCCTGTTGTGTGGCTACTTGATGAGGTACCAGAGAGACGTCCTATGGCAATGTCTGATCGTGCAGAGGAGTAGCAGATGATGTTCTACCTTTTGGTGACGTTCCACCTGACTTGAGTTTTGAAGACCTAGAACGTACTTTCCCTCGCTTTAGTAGTTTAGAGGGACTAGACGAGTATAGAGTCTAAGCTAGCCTAGGTGCCAGCTTAGGGACCTCTTGAACAGGTCAGGACCTGGGATGTTGTATGTATATATATGTATATAGATATTATTTAACTATATCTAGGGGTGTTCTTACTAACAGTCTATATTCTAATAAAGGCTGAATCACCGAATGTTGTCAACTACTTGTGATGTGTTTATATGTGGTTGTTTTTCACTGTTTTATCTTTTATTATTTGTGAATTGATTATAAATGATTCTATTTATTAATTCAAACATTTTCAGAAAAAAAGTACCTCACTAACTAACTACGCTTTTAACAACGAATCATTCTCATAGAATAAATAATAGATAATAATTAGGATGACAAATTGGTAGCACTCAGTTTCTGGTATGTCCTAGGCGTACTGAAAATTGGGTCATTACATTTTTGCTAATTGAATTGAATTCCCCTAACTCTAGTCTTTCCTTAGGAGTTGGCTAGGACTTAAGGATCTAACTAATTAGTCCACTTGACTTTCCCTTGCTTTAGTAAAGGTTAACTAAGTGGGATTAAAACTCAATTCTCATCACCATCGATACGGATAACTAGGATAGGACTTCCGAATTTTTATACCTTGCCAAGAGTTTTATTAGATATAATTTATTAATCCCTGCAATTTATTTTCTTTGTTCAAACCTTTCAAAACCCAAAATTCTACCTTTTTCATAGCTAATAATAAGTCATACCTCCCTGCAATTCCTTGAGAAGACGACCCGAGGTTTAAATACTCGGTTATCAATTTTATTAGGTTTGCTTAAGTGACAAACAAAACTTTTGTAAGAAAGGAATTCTTGTCGGTCTAGAAGCTATACTTACAACAGGAACATATTTGTGAAAATTCTAGATCGCGTGAGAGTTTCATTCTCCACGTACACACAACTCTCTGTTTCATACGCACGTTGCCAAAATTCAGGGTGACGCGTGCGCGTGAGGGACGCGCACGCGTGAATGGCTTCATTTGGAAAAATGACGCGGACGCGTGGGAGACGCGTACGTGTGATAGGGCTTGTGCTTCCAGCACAGTTCCAGCCCCACTCCATCATAACTCCCTACCATACACCTCTTTACGTCGATTTCACAGGGTCACGCATGCGCGTCGGTGACGCGTATGCGTGTGAGGCTGGTTTTTCAAATGATGCGAACGCGTCAGGGACGCGTTCGCGTGGGCGTGTTTGTGCCTAAGGCATGCCTCCAGCTACGCTCCTGCGTAACTCTCTGCTTCTTTTCTTCTTGTTTTGAATGCATATATGATGCGGACTCGTCAGCGACGCTCGCGCGTCGCGTGCTTCTTTTCTTTTCTTTTTTATGCAGAATGCAAATGCAAATGCAGACTATATGCAAAGATTATGAGAAGAGTCACTAAGAAAAATAAAGTGGAATAAAATAAAATAAAACTAAGACTGAAACAGAATGATCATACCATGGTGGGTTGTCTCCCACCTAGCACTTTGCTTTTACATCCTTAAGTTGGACGTTCTTCAAGCTCATTCTGCTTATGTTGGTGGGTCTTCCAAGAGGAAGACCTCTAGTTCTTTATGATCCTTCATCTTCTCACCATGATAAAGCTTTAGGCGATGTCCATTGACCTTGATGAATTTGGAGCTAAAAGGATGATGCAGGTGAAAAACTCCGTATGGCTCTACTTTTTGTACTCTGTAGGGACCTTCCCATCTTGATCCCAGTTTGCCTGGCATAAGCCTCAGTCTAGAGTTATAAAGAAGAACTAACTACCGTGGTGTGAATTTTCTCCTTTTTATGTGCTTGTCATGGACAGCCTTCATCTTCTCTTTGCATCGCCTGGAGTTGTCATATGTTTCTAGGTGAAGGTTCTCTAATTCTGCTAGTTGCAGCTTCCTTTCAGCACTAGCTTCCTCAAAATCATGTTGCACTCCCTCACAGCCCAGAAAGCCTTGTGTTCCACCTCTACTGGAAGGTGGCAAGCCTTTTCGTACACTAAGCGGAAGGGGCTCATCCCAATGGGTGTCTTGTACGCTATTCTATATGCCCATAGTGCATCTTGTAGCCTGGCACTCCAGTCCTTCCTATGAGGCTTCACTATCTTCTCCAGAATATGCTTTATTTCTCTATTAGACACTTCGGCTTGCCCATTAGTCTGGGGATGGTAAGCTGATGCTACCTTGTGAACAATCCCATGCTTCTTCAGTAATCTTCTTAGTCTCCTGTTACAAAACTGAGTGCGTTGATCACTCACGATTTCTCCTGGTGATCCAAAGTGATAGATAATATGGTTTCTAACAAAGGAAACAACAGTGTTAGCATCATCAGTACGCGTAAGAATTGCTTCCACCCATTTAGAGACATAATTTACAGCTAACAGTATATAACGGTAACCACTAGAGTTTGGAAATGGACCCATGAAGTCAATGCCCCAAACATAAAAAATTTCACAAAAAAGCATAATCTGTTGAGGCATCTCATCCCTCTTGGATATATTACCAAACCTTTGGCATGTGGAATAAGATTTACAAAAAACAGCAGCATCTTTAAAAAGAGTAGGCCACTAGAATCCACAGTCTAAGATTTTTCTAGCTGTTCTTTGAGGGCCAAAATGTCCTCCAATCTTAGAAGAGTGGCAGGCCTCTAAAATGGACTAGAATTCTGATTGGGGCACACACCTTCTAATTACCTGGTCAGCACTACACCTTCATAAATATGGGTCATCCCATATATAATATTTAGACTCACTTTTCAGCTTGTCTCTCTGATGCTTGGTAAAATTAGGAGGGAAAGTATGGCTTACTAGATAATTAGCTACAGGTGCATAACAAGGAACTACTTCAGATACTGCATGCAAGCTATCAAATGGAAAAGTATCATTAATAGGAGTAGAGCATCCTTAATGTGCTTAAGGCGACTCAAGTGGTCTGCCACTAAATTCTGGTTACCACTCCTATCCTTTATTTCTAAATCAAATTCTTGAAGCAACAGTATCCAACGTATTAGCCTTGCTTTAGACTCTTTTTTGGCTAATAAATACTTTAGAGCTGCATGGTCTGAGTACATTACCACCTTAGTACCAAGTAAATAGGCTCAAAATTTATCCAGAGCAAAAACAATAGCTAGAAACTCTTTTTCAGTAGTAGTGTAATTAGACTGAGCAGCATCTAAGGTCTTAGATGCATAAGCAATTACGAAAGGATCCTTACCTTTTCGCTGAGCCAGCGCCGCTCCTACTGCATGGTTAGAGGCATCACACATAATCTCAAATGGCTGGCTCCAGTCTGGTCCTGTCACAATTGGAGCTTGAGTTAGGGCGATCTTCAGCTTATCAAATGCTTGCATGCAATCCTCACTAAACTCAAACTCAATATCTTTCTGCAACAATCTGGATAAAAGTAATGCTACCTTACTGAAGTCCTTAATGAATCTCCTATAGAAACCTGCATGGCTGATGAGCGGATAATTTATACGCTTTTTGGCATTATTTTTAGTATGTTTTTAGTAGAATCTAGTTACTTTTAGGGATGTTTTCATTAGTTTTTATGTTAAATTCATATTTCTGGACTTTACTATGAGTTTGTGTGTTTTTCTATGATTTCAGGTATTTTCTGGCTGAAATTGAGGGACTTGAGCAAAAATCAGATTCAAAGGTTGAAGAAGGACTGCTGATGCTGTTGGATTCTGACCTCCCTGCACTCAAAATTGATTTTCTGGAGCTACAGAACTCAAAATGGTAGGCTTCCAATTGCGTTGGAACGTAGACATCCAGGGCTTTCCAGCAATATATAATAGTCCATACTTTGGCCAAGTTTAGACGACGCAAACTGGCGTTCAACACCAGCTCTCTGCCCAATTCTGGCGTCCAGCGCCAGAAACAAGTTGCAAAGTGGAGTTCAACGCCCAAACTGGCACAAAAGGTGGCGTTCAACTCCAAGAATGACCTCTCCATGTGTAGACTTCAAGTTCAGCCCAAGCACACACCAAGTGGGCCCCAGAAGTGGATTTATGCATCAATTACTTACTTTTGTAAACCTTAGTAGCTAGTTTATTATAAATAGGACCTTTTACTATTGTATTAGACATCTTTGGATTATCTTTTGATCTATTGATCACGTTTGGGGGCTGGCCATTCGGCCATGCCTGGACCTTCATTACTTATGTATTTTCAACGGTAGAGTTTCTGCACTCCATAGATTAAGGTGTGGAGCTCTGCTGTTCCTCAAAGATTAATGCAAAGTACTACTGTTTTCTATTCAATTCATCTTATTTCGCTTCTAAGATATTCATTCGCACTTCAACCTGAATGTGATGAACGTGACAATCATCATCATTCCCTATGAACGTGTGCCTGACAACCACTTCCATTCTACATTCGATTGAATGAGTATCTCTTAGATCTCTTAATCAGAATCTTCGTGGTATAAGCTAGATTGATGGCGGCATTCATGAGAGTCCGGAAAGTCTAAACCTTGTCCATGGTATTCCGAGTAGGACTCTGGGATTGAATGACTGTGACGAACTCCAAACTCGCGAGTGCTGGGCATAGTGACAGACACAAAAGGATAGTAAATTCTATTCCAGTATGATCGAGAACCTCCAAAGGAGGAGGGGTAAGGTAAACTAGAAATGACATCTACCTTTGCTGGATCTACAGAAATACCAGTATTAGAAACAACATGTCCTAGAACAATCCCTTGTTTTACCATAAAGTGACATTTTTCAAAATTCAATACAAGGTTTGAACTAACACACCTGTCTAATACTCTAGCTAAACTATCCAGGCAAGGGCTAAAGGAATCACCATAAAACGCTAAAATCATCCATGAAAACTTCCATACAGTTCTCAATAAGATCTGAAAAGATACTCATCATGCATCTTTGGAAATAAATTTTCCAAAGATGCATAATGAGTATAACCATCTAAAAAGCAGTAATGGGATTTACCTGATAGGCGATCAAGCATCTGATCGATAAATGACAAGGGATAATGATCCTTGCGAGTAACTTGGTTGAGACGCCTATAGTCAATGGAAACTTTCCATGAATTCTGCACTCTAGTTGTCAGGAGTTCTCCATGCTCATTCTTTACTGTTGTGACTCCAGACTTCTTGGGCACCACTTGTACTGAACTGACCCATTCACTATCTGAGATGGGGTAGATAATATCTTCTTCAAGTAGCCTTGTCACTTCTTTCTTGACAACTTCTAAGATGGTGGGATTCAATCTTCTTTGGGGTTGACGGACAGGCTTTGATCCTTCTTCTAAGAATATCCTGTGCTCACAAACTTGAGGGCTGATGCCTACTATATCTGCCAAGCTCCACTTCATTGCTTTCTTATGTTTTCTCAGCACACTAAGTAGCTGCTCCTCTTGTTGGGAAGTGAGTTCCCTTGCAATGATAATTGGGAACTTTTGATTATCCTCAAGGTAAGCATACTTGAGGTGGGGGGGAAGTGGCTTTAATTCTAATTTCTGCTCATGGCTAGGTTCTGGATTATCTGGAACTAGTGATAATGGCAAGGTGTCTTTATTATGTTCAGAGGGTGTCTCCACACTTTTACCTTGCTCCATGTACTTCTCTTCTACTTCTTCTTGGTGAACTTCAGCTACAGTTTCATCAATGATGTCGCACTGGAAGATAGAATGATCTTCCGGAGGGTCCTTCATAGCTTCATTTAAACTGAAACTCACTGCTCTGCCATATATCTCAAAAGAGTAAGTTCCTGAGAATGCATCCAGCTTGAACTTTGAAGTCTTCAAGAATGGTCTTCCAAGCAGGATTCATGATGATCTTCCTGAGTCATTAGGGGGCATTTCCATGATATAGAAGTCAATGGGAAATGTGAGCCCTTAATGCTCAATAATACATCTTCAGCAATTCCAACAACTGCAATAATACTTTTATCTGCTAATATAAAATGAGCTGCCGACCTTTTTAAGGGAGGGAGCCTCAAGGTATCATATATAGACAATGGCATTATACTAACACACGCTCCTAAATCACACATGCAGTCAGAAAATATTACACCTCCAATGGGTCACTACATTTTTCAGGTATACCTCCCATTAAGGCAGATATAGAACTACCTAAAGGAATGGTTTCTAATTCATTAATTTTATTTTTATGTATGCACAAATCTTTCAGAAACTTCGCATATTTAGGTACTTGTTGAATAACATTAAAAAGGGGAACAATTACCTCAACCTTTTTGAAAATTTCTACCATTTTGGGATCAAGTTCCATCTGCTTCCTGGACTTCCTTGCAAGGTGTGGAATTGGGATAGGAATGGCGCCACTTGCAGCCTCTGCATCCTTTGGTGCTCCATTCCTTGGCTGAGCTACTTCTTCTTCAACCTTGTCTTGTACTTCTTCTTCCTCTTCAGCTTCTTCCTCTTCAACTAAGTCTTCAACTGGGGTGTGTTCTAGTGGGCTTGGCTCCTCATGATTCCTCTCTTGCAGTGTGATTCCGGACCTCAAAGTGATGGCATTGATGCCACCCTTAGGGTTAGGTAAGGGTTGAGAAGGAATTCCACTGGAGCTTGAAGGCTGGTTGGTGGAAGCAGGTAATGAATCTATTCGGGAGATGAGAGCTTGTAAAGTGGCATTCAGACCATTTAGAGTAGAGTTCAGTGTAGTCTGCATGTCTTGTTGTCCTTGTACAAGAGAACGAAGCATCTCCTCATTTGATGAGGAAGGGGGATAAGTGATCTGGGGGGCCTGTTGTTGATTGTGCTGGGGTCCTTGGGATTGCCTAAGGTGAGGTGCTCTGTAAGGCTGGTTCTGATTCTACTGTCTATTATTGTTATTCCACCTCTGATTTCCATTGTTGTCTCTGCCTCCTCTGTTATAGTTATCCCTCCAACCATGGTTGGAATTATCCCTCCATCCCTAGTTAGAGTTATCCTGCCATCCTTGGTTATAGTTCCCACCTTGGTTGTAATTGCCGCCTTGTTGATTGTATCCTTGATTCGGGCAGTCATAGAAGTTATGAGTAGTTGCTACAGTGTTGTCTTCTTGTTGGAGCTGCGGGCACTCATCAGTGTAGTGACTATAATCAGCACAGATTCTGCATACTCTTTGGGGAACTAACTGTTGGCTTTGTTGTGGTGGTGAAGGATGAGTTTGTTATTGATTCAACTACATCTGCTTCAGTAGGTTGGTCATTTCACATATACTCTGTGTAAGAGCAGTAATCTCACTGCTAGAGAAAACCTCTGCAACAGTCTTTGAGTGGATGTTCCTGTGCCTGTGGTTCCTAGTAGACTTAGCTAAGTCACTGATCAGTTGCCATGCTTCATCTACGGTTTTGTACTTTTTCAGAGAACCATTACTAGCACCATCTAGTGTAGTTTTATCCCGAGGCTTCATGCCTTGAGTGAAGTAGCTGATCAACACTAACCTGTCAATCATGTGGTGGGGATATTGATAAACCACTATTTTATAGTTTATATTGTGTTTAACTGTGTGGTTTTGTTATGATCCTTACCCACTTATTCATCAATTTAGCATGCATTTAGATTTCCTTCCTAAATTCAGTACATGTTTGAAAATTGCTTCCTAGAGACTTTAATTATTTATTTTTAATTCTCCTTTATTCCATTCGATGCCGTGATCTATGTGTTAAGTGTTTCAGACTTTATAAGGCATGAATGAGTTAGAGATTGGAAAGGAAGCTAGTAAAAATGGAAGGAACACAAGAATTTGAGGAGATAACTAACGAGAAGTGACGCGGTCGCATGGCTTGCGCGACCGCGCGAAGGAGTGCAAATCGCAGTGACGCGGCTGCATGGCTCACGCGACCGCACGGATTGGAAAGCGCAAGCAACGCTGTAGCGTGGACGACGCGAACGCGTGGAGAGAAAAAAAGCGCAAGCGACGCGTCCGCATGGACGACGCGATCGCGTGACATGCGCGATCTGCATAATCTGCAGAATTCGATGGGGGTGATTTTGGACCTTATTTCGGCCCAGTTTTCGGCCCGGAACAGCAGACTAGAGTCAGAGAATATGCAGAAACAAGAGAGACATTCATTCAGTACTTTTAGATCTAGTTTTTCACTCTCTTAGGTTTTTTCTCTCTAGTTTTTAGAATTTTAATTTTCAATTGGTCTTAGCATTGGAACAGTGAGAAGAGTTATTTCCTCATCAAGACTTCATCATTCTAGTTTGTTCTCTTAACTTGGTTCTATTCTTCCATGTTCTTTGTTATGTTCAATTTTGTCATTCAGATACTATTATGATTATTTAATGCAAGGATTATTTCTTTTTAATTCAATTTCAATTCCAATAATCATGTCTTCTTTTAATTTCCTTTCATGCGCTATGGATTCTTTATTTACAATGCGTGAGTAGTTTCCTTACTTGATGGGGAGTTGATTAAAAGGAACTCTTGAGTTGGAAGGATTGAAAGAAAATTTGTAATTGGGTTAAATGTTGGATTGCTATCCTGTCACCGACGCCAATCCCTTTAAACTAAGTTGGTTGCAACTTGTGAACAGATCTGGCATTCCCACTTGTTTGACTTTCCCTTACCTAGTAAAGGATAACCAAACAGAACAACCATTAATTACAAATTAATCTTACAATCACACCATCAATGATAGAGATTCTAACCAATCAATTCCCAGTCAAGACTTTTATTTATATTATTTAAAAATCCTCAATTTAAATTCCAATTTACTTAGCTCAACTTCTTGGAACATCTGATTAATAAAACAGCACACTTTTCTGCAACTCGTTGGGAGACGACCTGGGACTTAAAACTCCCAGTAATTTTAATTTAAACTCTCTGTGACATATTTCTAAATTGATAAGCAGATTCTCGGTGAGTTAAGAACTATACTTGCAACATAACCATTTTATTAAATTTTTAATTCACCAGCTTCTGCTTCCCATCAATTTTTGGCGCCGTTGCCGGGGAGTTGCAATAGAGTGCTAATTTTATTAATTAGAATCTATTTATTTGCATTTTATTTAATTTTGCTACTATGAGCTGCATGTTTCTTCCGTCAAATGACGCGTTCACTTCCTGATCCGCGCTTGCTAATATTCGATCCTGAAATTGAAAGGACTATTTCACGAATAAGGCGAGAACAGCGTAGGTTAGCCCGCTCTGAGGGCGGATCTGAAAGTGAATCTGAGGAGGAAACCAGCCCCCGTTCTACTGATTCGGTTGTTTTACGTGCAGAAAATATGGCAGCTAGAAGATTTACCATTCAGGAGGAAGGAGCTCCTAATTTTACAATGCAACCATTCCAAGCGCATCATCCAGCGGTACCTATAGTTTTTGAATTAAAGACCGCACTGCTAAATTTGATGCCCAAGTTTCATGGCCTACCTGCTCAAGAGCCTATCAAGCATTTCAGAGACTTCCAGGCAGCCTGTTCTACTGTCAGGCGTAATGGCACTGATAAAACTTCAATTCTCTCTTGAGGGAAAAGCAAGAGAGTGGTACTACACTTAACCTCTAGCAAATGTATCCAACTGGGATACACTCAGAAAGGAGTTTCTGGAGAAATTCTTTCCATCTGAAGTTACTGATAAACTGAGGAAGGATATCTCTACAATTGTTCAGGATGACAATGAGACTCTCTTTGAATACTGGGAGCGCTTCAATAATCTTCTGGAAGCATGCCCCCACCACATGATTGACAAGATCATGCTACTCAGCTATATCATACAAGGTATGAGGCCCCAAGATAAGACCACATTGGAAAGTGCCAGTAATGGGTCTATGAAGAAGTACAAGACCACTGATGAAGCTTGGCAATTGATCAGTGATTTAGCTGAATCTACTCGGAACCACAGACAAAAGCAAGGCCGTTCAAAAGCCGTTGCAGATGTATCTTCTGGCATAGAGACTGCTGCTCTAAATCGAAGCATCTGTGAGATGACCAACCTGCTGAAGCAAATGCAGTTGAGTCAACAAGCTCAGCAAACTCAACCGCAGCAAAACCAACAACTAGTTCCACAAAAAATTTGCGGAATTTGTGCTGATTACAGCCATTACACTGATTAATGCCCGCAGCTCCAACAAGAAGACAACATGGTGGCATCCACCCACAACTTCTATGACCGCCCCAACCAAGGGTACAATCAAAGTGGAAATAATAACCATGGATGGCAGGACAATTCAAACCAGAATTGGAGGGACAACAATAATAGGGGAGGCAGAGATAATCAAGGAAATCAGAGGTGGAATAATAACAACAACAGGCAGCAAAATCAACCTTACCGAGCACCTCACCTGAGGTAAAACCAAGGACCACTGAACAATCAGCAGCAAACCTCTCAATTTACTCATTCTTCTGTATCTTCTAATGAAGATTTATTACAAGATTTTGAGAAAAGACAACTGGCCATGGAAAATACCATCGTGAACAGTATTAACGCCAGTCTGAATGGTTTCACCTCTACTCTGCAAGCTCTTATGACACAACTTGGTTCAGCACAAAATTCCAGTAACCAACCTTCAAGCACCACTGGAATCCCCTCTCAACCATTACCCAATCCAAAGAGAGGCATTAATGCCATCACCCTGAGGTCCGGAACCACACTGCAGGAGAGGAATCAGAAGGAACCAAGCTCACCAGAATACGCCTCAGCTGAAGAGGTGGTAAAAATCGAAGATGTTAAAGAGGAAGAGGACATACAGGACATAGCTGAAGAAGAGATAGCTCAACCACAGGAAGAAGCACAAAAAGGCGCAGGCACCACAGAAAACACTACTCCCATTCCATTTCCACAACTTGCAAGGAAGCCCAGGAAGCAGCTGGAACCTGATCCTAAAATGGTAGAAATATTCAAAAAGGTTGAGGTAACTGTTCCCTTTTTTGATGTTATTCAGCAGGTACCTAAATATGTAAAGTTTCTAAAAGACTTATGTATCCATAAAGACAAAATTAATGAATTAGAAACTAGGTAGTTCTATATCTGCTTTAATGGGAGGATTACCTGAAAAATGTAGTGATCCAGGTCCTTGCATAGTTAGTTGTACTATTGGTGGTGTAGTAATTTATGATTGCATGTGTGATTTAGGAGCATGTGTCAGTATAATGCCTTTGTCTATATATGATGTTTTAAGGCTCCCTCCCTTAAAAAGGTCGGCAGCTCGTTTTGTGTTAGCAGATAAAAGCATTATTACAGTGGCTGGAGTTGCTGAAGATGTTTTGGTGAACATTAAAGGGCTCATATTTCCCACTGATTTTTATATCTTGGAGGTGCCCCATAATGATTCAGATAAGCCATCATCAATCCTACTTGGAAGACCATTCCTGAAGACATCAAAATTCAAATTGGATGCTTTTTCAGGAACATACTCCTTTGAAATAGATGGCCGCATAGTGATCTTCAATTTGAATGGAGTCATTGACAACCCCCCAGAAAATCGTTCTATCTTCCAGTGTGATGTCATAGACGAGAGTGTGGCTGAAGTTCAAAAAGAAGAGTTTGAAGAGAGGCACACTGGACAAGATCCAAGTGTGGGGACCCTCTTAACTGATAATGAGGACACTTCGCCATTTTCGCAAACCCCAGATAATCCAGAGCCTGCCCATGATCAGAAGTTAGAGACCACTTGAGTCGCCTTGAACATATTAAGGATGATTCTACTCCTATAGATGATAATTTTCCTTTTGACAACCTGCAAGCAGTATCTGAGGTAGTCCCTTGGTATGCACCTGTTGCTAATTATTTAGTTAGTCGTACATTTCCTCCACATTATTCTAAACATCAAAGAGACAAGCTGAAAAGCGAGTCTAAATATTATATATGGGATGACCCATATTTATGGAGATGTGGCGCTGACCAGATAATTAGACGTTGTGTACCTCAATCAGAATTCCAGTCCATTTTAGAGGCCTGTCACTCATCTGAGAGTGGGGGACACTTTGGCCCTCAAAGAACAGCTAGAAAGATCTTAGACTGCGGATTCTGGTGGCCTACTCTTTTTAGAGATGCCGCTGAGTTTTGTAAATCTTGTCACCCATGCCAGAAATTTGGTAACATATCCAGGAGGGATGAGATGCCTCATCAATATATGCTTTTCTGTGAAATTTTTGATGTATGGGGCATTGACTTCATGGGTCCATTTCCAAATTCTAGTGGATATTTTTATATATTGTTAGCTGTGGATTATGTTTCCAAATGGGTGGAAGCAATTCCTACCCGCACTGATGATGCTAACACTGTTGTTTCGTTTGTGAGAAACCATATTATATGCCGCTTTGGATCACTACGAGCGATTATGAGCGATCAAGGCACCCATTTTTGTAACAGGAGACTAACAGGCTTGATGAAGAAGCATGGGATAATCCATAAAGTTGCAATAGCTTACCATCCCCAAACTAATGGGCAAGCCGAGGTGTCAAACAGAGAAATTAAGCGTATCTTGCAAAAGATAGTAAAGCCTCATAGAAAAGACTGGAGCACCAGACTACAAGATGCACTGTGGGCATACAGAACAGCATACAAGACACCCATTGGGATGAGTCCCTTCCGCTTGGTTTATGGAAAAGCTTGCCATCTCCCAGTTGAAATAGAACACAGAGCCTTCTGGGCAGTTAAGGAGTGCAACATGGGAATTGAGAATGCTGGAACTGAAAGAAAGTTGCAACTGCAGGAACTGGAGAACCTTCGCCTGGAAGCTTATGAGAACTCCAGAATATACAAGGAAAAGATGAAAGCTGTGCATGATCAAAACATCAAGAAGAGAGAGTTCCAACCTGGAGATTTTGTTCCCCTTTACAAATCTCGACTAAGGCTCATGCCCGGTAAGTTGAGATCAAAATGGGAAGGTCCATACAGAGTAGAGAAGGCTGAACCGTACAGAGTCTATCACCTAAGTTATCCTTCAAGCTCTGAACTTATTAAGTTTAATGGACAGCGCCTGAAGCTATACCATGGTGAGAAGGTGCAGAAAAATAAAGAGCTTGAGATCTTCCGCCTAGAAGATCCCCACATCGCAGCAGATTGAGCTATTGGAGCGTCCAACTTACGGACGTAAAAGCAAAGTGCTTGGTAGGAGACAACCCACTGCGGTATGATCGTTCTTTTCTTCACTCTTAGTTTTTCTTTTTTAATAACTCTTCTCTTTATTGGTGCCTTCGTGCTCTTTCAATTACATATCTTTATTTAAAAAAAAAAAATTTTTGCCGCGCGACGCGATCGCACTAGCGACGCGTCCGCGTGGCAGAGGGAGTAAAGAAAAATAAAAATGAACAGAAAGTTACGCAGGAGGAGCACTGGAGTCGTGCCAATGGCACAAATTGACCCACGCGACCGCGTCCCTGACGCGTTCGCGTCGCATAGGAATCATGGCCTCCCACGCAACCGTGTGTCCCACGCGGCCGCGTGCCCTGCATTTTCGATGTAAAAGGGTGCACAACGCTATATTGCGCGAGAGTGGTGCTGGATTGGTGCTGGAAGCACAATCCCTGTCACGCGAGCGACGCGGCCGCGTCCCCTATTTTATAACGCACACTCATGCGATCGCGTGACCGACGCGATCGCGTCACCCAATTTTGGCAATTAAAATGAATCGAACAGAGAGTTGTGTTGGAGCGAGGCTGCACTCGCGCCAGCAGCGCAACACAGGTCATGCGACCGCGTGACCGACACGATCGCATCCCCTTCCCTGACGCGTCCCCATACGAACGCGTGCCCCAGGCAGCAGCGTCGCATGCGCCGCACAGCTAAACCCCAATTGCCAAATTATCTTATCTTTCTTCCCTCCAAATCCTAATTTTTCTTTTCCCTCCTTCTTTCTTCTTCCCTCCCTTCCCCTTTCTATCTCACCGCTCACTCTCTCTCTCTCTCCTCCATTAACAAGGTTTTACCTTCTTCTTCCTTCTTCTCTTTTCTATCATTCTTATTCTATTTTGTATATATATTATTATTTTCCTTTTCTTTTCTTTTTTCTTTTCAAACTTTTATTTTTCTTCTTCTTCTTTTCCTTTTACATGGTGTTAGAAACCTTTTGAGTCATCATCCCCCATTATATGCTTGTGGATTATTGCACATTATTTGACAATTATTTTTCTCCTATTTAAGGGATTGCTTGCATGTTTATCTTCATATTTTCTATACCCTATTCACCATGCATGCTATATGTTTGTGAAAAAGCTCATGTGGCATTATGCACTTCTCTATGTTGCTATACTATTCAATGCTTGCTTTTCACAACTTTCCCTTATTATTTTATTAATTAGATTTAATTGTCAATACAAACGTGATAGTTTGTTACAAATGGTAATCTAAACTGGACATTGAATGTTTGATATATGCTACTCATGCCTTTGCCTGCATGCCAATAAACCTCTTACATTCCATTGTCCTACATGCACTTGCTATATTTCCATTGATGAGCTTTTCACATGTAATCCGGACCATGTGTTAATGCCATTTGTCTTTATTGTGCATTGACTATCACTTACAATACCCTCTTCCTTGCTTTATCTCTTTGAATTTAATTTCCTTTCTCTTCCCTTCTTTCAGGATGGCCACCAAGAAAGGAAAAGAGAAAGCTACTTCCAAACCACCAGCAAGAAGAGGAACTAAAAGAGCATTAGTGGCAGAGCCTTCTTCTCACCTTTCACTCTCTCTCTCTCTCTCTCCTCCATTAACAAGGTTTTACCTTCTTCTTCCTTCTTCTCTCTTCCATCATTCTTCTTATATTATATATATTTTTATTTTCTTTTTCTTTTCCTTTTTACATGGTGCTAGAAATTCTTTGAGTCATTATCCCTCATTATATGCTTGTGACTTGTTACAATTTATTTGACAATTATTATTATTTTTAAGAGATTTCTTGCATGTTCAATTTTATACTTTTTATATCTTATTTACCATGCATGCCATGTGTTTGTGAAAAAGCCCATATAGCACTATGCACTTTTCTACATTACTTTACTCTACTATTCAATACTTGCTTTTCACAAATTCTCCTTCTTATTTTATTAATTGAATTTAATTGTCAATACAAACGTGATGGTTTGTTACAAAGTAATGCTTGGTCTACGCTACTCATGCCTTTGCCTGCATGCCAATAAACCTCTTGCATTCCATTGTCTTACATGCACTTGCTATATTTCCATTGATGAGCTTTTCACATGTAATCCGAACCATGTGTTAATGCCATTTATCTTTATTGTGCATTGACTATCACTTACAATACCCTCTTCCTTGCTTTATCTCTTTGAATTTAATTTCCTTTCTCTTCCCTTCTTTCAGGATGGCCACCAAGAAAGAAAAAGAGAAAGCTACTTCCAAACTACCAGCAAGAAGAGGAACTAAAAGAGCATTAGTGGCAGAGCCTTCTTCAACCGCAGTCAAGCCCTCAACAAAAAGAGTTAAGAGGATAATAAAGGTGGACGACAAGGAGAAAGCCTTTCCAGCAAAGGACACTGCGTGATTTCCCAATCGCTACTGTGAGCAGATGTTCCCTATCCTAGCAGAAAGGAACTATAACAATGAATACCTTCTTACCCTCCCATCCAATATTGCCACCTTTGTTGAGCCGCAAATTGAGCGAAGACAATGGGGTTTCTTACGGAGACAGCCGAGGCAGGTCAATCTCTCTTGGGTAGTTGAGTTCTACTTCAACTTCTACATACCGACCCTGCAGTCTGTTTATGTCCGGCAGAAGCAAGTTGATGAGCGGATAATTTATACGTTTTTTGACATTGTTTTTAGTATGTTTTTAGTAGGATCTAGTTACTTTTTAGGGATGTTTTCATTAGTTTTTATGTTAAATTCACATTTCTGTACTTTACTATGAGTTTGTGTGTTTTTCTGTGATTTCAGGTATTTTCTGGCTGAAATTGAGGGACTTGAGCAAAAATCAGATTCAGAGGTTGAAGAAGGACTGCTGATGTTGTTGGATTCTGACCTCCCTGCACTCAAAGTAGATTTTCGGGAGCTTCAGAACTCGAAATGGCGCGCTTCCAATTGCGTTGGAAAGTAGACATCCAGGGCTTTCCAGCAATATATAATAGTCCATACTTTGCCCAAGTTTAGATGACGCAAACGGGAGTTCAACGCCAGCTCTCTGCCCAATTCTGGCGTCCAGCGCCAGAAACAAGTTGCAAAGTGGAGTTCAACGCCCAAAATGGCACAAAAGCTGGCGTTTAACTCCAAGAATGACCTCTGCACGTGTAACATTCATGCTCAGCCCAAGCACACACCAAGTGGGCCACGGAAGTGGATTTATTCATCACTTACTTCTGTAAACCCTAGTGACTAGTTTATTATAAATAGAACTTTTTATCATTGTATTCACAGTCTTGGTTACTCCGGTTCCCCTCTGGGGCCGAGACCAATGAACTACTGGGCGTTAGTGACAGACGCAAAAGGAGGGTGAATCCTATTCCAGCATGATCGAGAACCGACAGATGAATAGCCGTGCCGTGACAGGGTGCGTTGACCACTTTCACTGAGAGGATAGGATGTAACCATTGACAAGGGCGATGCCTCCAGACGATTAGCCGTGCCGTGACAGGGCATTTGGATCATTTTCCCGAGAGAAGACCGAAAGTAGCCCTTGACAATGGTGATGCATTACATAAAGCCAGCCATGGAAAGGAGTAAGACTGATTGGATGAAGACAGTAGGAAAGCAGAGGTTCAGAGGAACGAAAGTATCTCTATGTGCTTATCTGAAATTCTCACCAATGATTTACATAAGTATTTCTATCCCTATTTTATTAATTAATTTCGAAAACCCCATTACTATTTTATATCCGCCTGACTGAGATTTACAAGGTGACCATAGCTTGCTTCATACCAACAATCTCCGTGGGATTCGACCCTTACTCACGTAAGGTATTACTTGGACGACCCAGTGCACTTGCTGGTTAGTTGAGCGAAGTTGTGAACCATGGTATTGGCATCATGTTTTTGGCGCCATTACCAGGGAAAGAAAGAGCGATGAATTTTACATAATCAAGGTGTAATCACAATTTCTGACACCACAAGTCTTCCCCCTATTCCAGCAAGAATGGACGCTTTTCAAGAAGCCACCCTTCAGCGCCAGAGATACCAATTTGACTGGGACTCTGTTCTCGGAGTCATCGCTTTACCTGGCAGCCGTTGGATCTACGGATACCACCGTACCCGCCCTAAGGGAATCTTGGCTTCTGCACTTACCTTGGAGGCCCACGTATGGGCACAGATCATGTCCCATTACGTCTTTCCGAGCACTCACGAGTCCTCCTTCACTGCAGACATGGCTGTTCTACTATAGTGCATCCTTACAGACCAACCTCTGAATCTCTCAAGACACATCCGGAATGCTATGGAGCATATACAAATCGCGGGTAACCTACCTTTTCCCGCCCTGGTCTCAGATCTTGTCTCAGCAGCCGGAGTCTCCTACAGAGCTGGGGACACCAAAGCCTTGCATCCACGGGATGATCAATATGTCCCTAACGGGAAATACCTCAGACTTTCAGCAGCCACTACATGCTAGCCTACTGAGCCAGTTGAAGATATTCCTTCTTCAACACCACAAGCATCCACCACTGAGAAATTGCTCCAGCAGATACTTGAACAATTGGATCGGCATGAACAGAAAGCTAAGATGAGAGAGCGCCGTCACAAGCGCCGATTCACATACCTCAAGGAGCTGATCATGGGCAAATTCAAGGACTCAGACACTCCGGACTCCACTTCTTTTACCAGCACCGGGAGCTATGATGGTCCCGACTGTGGAGATACTGCTACCAGCCCACCCCTATTTCTGACAGATGGCACCGAGGACGATGCAAAGCCTTAAGTGTGGGGAGGTCGGTCAGTACCTGACTTCCGGAGCCAATATTTATTATATTTACATGCTTGCACATGATTGAGGCCATTATTTGTTTAAACTCACTTATCTAAATCAAGCCTACCCTTCTCAATTACCTTTGTTAACCACTTTGAGCCTTTAATTCCCATTTGTTCAATATTTTACCACATTACTAACCTTAAGCCGAAAAAACAATTGCATATCCCAAATTGAATCTTTGGTTAGCTTAAGATAGAATTGTGTGTGCTAGTTAAGCATGGGAAATTGTGGGAACAAAAGTTGTTGAGGGAATATGTCATGAAAATTTAAAGGAATTTGGATACCTACTCATGTGAAAATATAAGAATGAAAAATCTATGTGCATTGATAAGCTTTATGTATTCAATAAAAAAAAACAAATAAATAAGGGGACAAAATTACCCCAATGTTAAATTCAGAATTCAAAGATCAATGCACATATGATAGAATTAAAATACAAAGTTGAAACATGAGTATGGGTTCAAAAAGGGAATTATGGGTATCTAGGCATGAATTTAAAAGTATATAGAATATATGTATATTAGGTGAGAGCTTAGGTCAATTAAAGATTCAATTTATAAAGCTCACTTAGCCATATGTATATCCTTACCTGCACCTTGGCCCCATTACAATCCTGAAAAGACCTCATGATGTTTGCATTGGTATATTAACTATTGTTGATTGGTTAGGAGAAAAACAAAAGTTAGAAAACATGACTAGAGAAGAATAGAGTGATTACCCTATACACTAGAGATTAGAGCGTACATACATTATCAGTGAGGGTTCAATGCTTGAATTTTCATGTTTCCTGCTTTCATAAGCTATCTTCTTGCACTTTTATCGATTTTATTGTATAATGATAGAATTAGTGGAATTTGATTTGTAACTGTTTTGAAGGGCTTATTTACTTTTGATCAAGTGGACAATAATCATATAGTTGCATTTATTTATATATGTAGGGTTGCATTGCATTCCATGAGTTTCTACATGTTCATACGTATTTCCTTGTCTCCTTCAATTTAGCATGAGTACATGCTAATGTTTAAGTGTGGGGAGGTTGATAAACCACTATTTTATAGTTTATATTGTGTTTAATTGTGTGGTTTTGTCATGATCCTTACCCACTTATTCATCAATTTAGCATGCATTTAGATTTCCTTCCTAAATTCAGTACATGTTTGAAAATTGCTTCCTAGAGACTTTAATTATTTATTTTTAATTCTCCTTTATTCCATTCGATGCCGTGATCTGTGTGTTAAGTGTTTCAGACTTTATAGGGCATGAATGAGTTGGAGATTGGAAAGGAAGCTAGAAAAAATGGAAGGAACACAAGAATTTGAGGAGATAACCAACGAGAAGTGACGCGGCCGCATGGCTCACGCGACCGCGCAGATTGGGAAGCGCAAGCGACGCAGTAGCGTGGACGACGCGAACGCGTGGAGAGAAAAAAAGCGCAAGCGACGCGTCCGCATGGACAACGCGATCGCGTGACATGCGTGATCTGCATAATCTGCAGAATTCGATGGGGGCGATTTTGGACCTTATTTCGGCCCAGTTTTCGGCCCGGAACATCAGACTAGAGTCAGAGAATATGCAGAAACAAGAGAGACATTCATTCAGTAGTTTTAGATCTAATTTTTCACTCTCTTAGATTTTTTCTCTCTAGTTTTTAGAATTTTAATTTTCAATTGGTCTTAGCATTGGAACAGTGAGAAGAGTTATTTCCTCATCAAGACTTCATCATTCTAGTTTGTTCTCTTAACTTGGTTCTATTCTTCCATGTCCTTTGTTATGTTCAATTTTGTCATTTAGATATTTTTATGATTATTTAATGCAAGGATTATTTCTTTTTAATTCAATTTCAATTCCAATAATCATGTCTTCTTTTAATTTTCTTTCATGCGCTATGGATTCTTTATTTACAATGCGTGAGTAGTTTCCTTACTTGATGTGGAGTTGATTAAAAGGAACTCTTGAGTTGGAAGGATTGAAAGAAAATTTGTAATTGGGTTAAATGTTGGATTGCTATCCTGTCACCGACGCCAATTCCTTTGAACTAAGTGGGTTGCAACTTGTGAACAGATTTGGCATTCCCACTTGTTTGACTTTCCCTTACCTAGTAAAGGATAACCAAACAGAACAACCATTAATTACAAATTAATCTTACAATTACACCATCAATGATAGAGATTCTAACCAATCAATTCCCAGTCAAGACTTTTATTTATATTATTTAAAAATTCTCAATTTAAATTCCAATTTACTTAGCTCAACTTCTTGGAACATCTGATTAATAAAACAGCACACTTTTCTGCAACTCGTTGGGAGACGACCTGGGACTTAAAACTCCCAGTAATTTTAATTTAAACTCTCTGTGACATATTTCTAAATTGATAAGCAGATTCTCGGTGAGTTAGGAACTATACTTGCAACGTAACCATATTAATAAATTTTTAATTCACCAACTTTTGCTTCCCATCAGGCATGCGTCTAGAAGGTTCTTAAAGTGCTCCCAGTACTCATAAAGAGTCTCTGATTCTCCTTGAACAATACAGGAGATCTCTTTTCTCAATCTATCTATAACTTCAGCTAGAAAGTATTTTTCCAAGAATTCTCTCCTGAGCATATCCCAGTTGGTAACAGTTGCTTCAGGTTGGGAGTAGTACCACTCCCTCACCTTTCCCTCAAGAGAAAATGGGAAGGCGGTTAACAGAATAGAAGTTTCATTTGCACCATGACGCCTTACAGTAGAACAGGCTATCTGGAAATCCCTTAGGTGTTTGACAGGCTCCTGATAAACCCATATTTTATGATATATTTTGTGCTTAATCTGAGTGATTTATTCAATCCTTCACCCACTTATTCATATTAACTGCATGGTTTTACTTTCCCTTCCTTATTATGTGATGTATGTGAAAAACATGTTTCCTATGCTTTAAAATTAATTATTTTAATTACCTTTATTTCCATTCGATGCCGTGATTAGTGTGTTGAGTAGCTTCAGATCTTCTAAGGCAGGAACGACTCAAAGGATGGAAAGGAAACATACAAAAATGGAAGGAAAGCATAAAACGGAGTTTGTGAAGAAACTGGCAGCCACGCGATCGCATGGACGATGCGGCTGCATGCCAGTGCGAAGAGCGCGACGCAAACGCGTGACTGACGCTATCGCGCGCCTTTAGTGAAATACATATGACGCGGTCACATGACTGATGCGATCGCGTGCCAAGGAAAACTCCGAATGACGCGACCGCGTGACCCACGCGGACGCGTGCCAGAGGCCACGCACCAGAAATTGCAGAAAATGCTCCCAGCGAATTCTGAAGCCCTTTTTGGCCCAAATCCAAGTCTAAAAGGCATAGACCAGTGGTTATGAAGTGGGGGAATGCATCCATTCAAGGAGAGTCTCCACTTTAGTTAGTTTTCATGATTTAGATTTAGTTTAGAGAGAGGTTCTCTCCTCTCTTTAGGATTAGGATTTAGGATTTCTCTTAGTTTTAGGAGTGACTCTCGATCCCAGGTTCAATGTTCCTTTACTTTAAGCTTCCCTTTCACTTTTTATTCATTCCATTACTTTAGTTGATTATTTGATGTTGCAATTTAATTTGTGAATTCTTCCATGTTACATATTACTCTTTTGAATTAATGTTATTTGAGATATTTCAGTTTAATATTGCTTTCTTTTATTTACATTATTGTTATTCCCATCTGAAGACATTTTTATTCCAGTAGATTTACTTTTCTCCATTTGGTCTTGGTTAAGAAATCAGTAACTCGGGAGTTATCAAACTCAAACATGAATGATAATTGTTATCTTTGTTAATTAAACTGAACTTCAATAATTCCAATCTTTTCTTAGGAAATAAATAGGATCCGAAGATCAAACCAGTTAATCCCTTGACCTTCCTTTATCTTAGTAAAGGTTAACAATGTGGAATTAAGATTCAATTCTCATCATCATTGATAAGGATAACTAGGATAGGACCTCTAATTTCTCATACCTTGCCAAAAGTCCATTTACAGTCATTGATTTATTTTACTCGCCATTTATTTGCTAATTAAACTATTCGCTCCTCATTCTCAAAACCCCAATTTACAATCTCCATAACCAATAATAAGAACATACTTCCCTATAGTTCCTTGAGAAGGCGATCCGAGGTTTGAATACTTCGGTTATCAATTTATTTAGGGGTTTGTTACTTTTGACAACCAAAACGTTTGTACGAAGGGATTTCTGTTGGTTTAGAGACTATATCTACAACGCGACTGTTTTTATAAAATTCTTTACTGGAAAAAATCCTAACGTCAAAATGGCGCCGTTGCCAGGGAATTGCAAACGTGTGCCTTATTATTGGTTATTGTAAATATTTTTCTTTTACTTGTTTATTTGTCTTTATTTTCCCCTTTCTATTTCTATTAGCTACTATGAATTCTCACCCCTTTCGCTTTGAGTTTGGTTCTAATGTTATTGAAAGGAATGGAAGTTATAACAGGAACATGCATCAAGGTCAAAGCAATCAAAGATGGATGGAGCCAAGAGGATCTGATCAACCCTTTAGGCAATAACACCCTCCAAGATATCATGGAGAAAGACCATTCTACATTGCATACCAAGCAAATAGACATGGTGGACAACCTTGTAATTACCAACAAGCCCCACCCTGTGCTTATAGACCATCCTCTAACCGTAACTTCGAACCACCACACTCACAAGCTCCTTTTCACTATTCGCCACCACATGATCCGCATTTACCCCGATTCTAATCCAATTACTCCCAAACACCACCACTTCCCCCTGTACCATATCCAAATCTATCACCCCGAGAATCAGAGGTTTGCCTCAAGAAAATAGTAGATCAACTTCAAACAACCCTTTATCAACTGGAGCAAGCAGCAAGGCAATTATCTGCTAGACGTTCGAACATTCAAGGACATCCCACAGTCCCATGTGGACAATCTAATGAAGAGCGTAGCATGAAGGAGATACTAAAAATTCCAGTGGACAAGACAGAGCATGGCTTCGTACTGGAACAAGTAGAAGAAGTTGTCATTGTTAAAGAAGAAGAGTTGGTTGAAGACTTAGGAGACGCTGAACTTCCATGGGAATCCAGAGTTGTAGAGCAATCTGTCAAGGATGTTGCAATTGATGTTAAGGAGGATTGTGCGTAATCCCCAGAGCACGTCTTTCATGAAGAACTAGACAGAATAACCCAAGAAGCAAATTTCCTTGATGATGATAGTCACAAGTCAAGTTCTCCTAGTAATGAGCTTGCATCCGCAAGCGAATTCTCTGAGATCGAAGAATCTTCCCCAAGTGAATACGAAGATGATACGGAGGTAGATTTCTCTCAACCTCCAATCTATAACTTAAGTGATGAGGAAGACATAGATGGCTTTGATCAGGACATGGATACATTTGAAGAATCTTGTAAGGAAGTGGAGAATTTCACAGAAGAGCATAAGGGAGTAGAACTCACAGAACCACTAGAACCACCTATCCCAAGGCCATTACCACCCAATACAAGTTTTAAGTGGGTACAATCCTTAACCTTTAACTGTATTTTTCCACTTGAATATGGTTTGCTTGAAACAAATGGCCAGCTTAGAGCTTTCTACGGCTTTAAGAGTAAAAGGGAAATGGCTCGTACTCAGAACTGGTGCACGAGGTTCAATAAGGCTCCACGCTTCAACTCGAAGTGCAAGGATTGGCACCATGATCAATCGGATGAATCTCGGAAAACGTTTGGTTATCCTGGTGAGAATCTAATTTCTAAACCGCCGAGATGGAAAAGTATAGATCAAGACGAAGGCGGATTTAAAAGCAAAGTTTGGGATCCTGGAATCTATGCTGACATTCGTCACCCCGGGAGCCTGACAATCTGTTTGAAGCTGCTCAGAAGCTTCACATGCCTAGTTTGGGACCCCAGAGGCTATTGGCATTCCAAGCATTGGTGGAGATTTATGGATGAATTTAAGCATAAGCCGCCATAACAGGAAGCTCATCCAACGTCCAACTTAAGGACTTTAACTAAAACTGCTAGGTGGGAGACAACCCACCATGGTATGATCGTTCCTTCTTCAATTTTTATTTAGTTTTATTTGCTTTCAAGTTTTATTTTATTTTATTATATTGAACCTGGAGTTTTGCATCGCATTCATATTTGCATTCTGCATACTGCATAAAAAAAAGGTGCGCGACGCGACCGCATCATTCATGCGATCGCGTCAAGTTGCGAAAAACACTTCCCACGCGACCGCGTCATTCACGCGGCCGCGTGACCTTGAGATCGGCGTAAAGATCCAACGTCCAGCAAGTTAGGCTGGAATCGTGCGGCCATTGTGCGTTTCGCACAAATGGCCAACGCGATCGCGTCCCTGACGCGATCGCGTCACTTGCACAACACCCCAAAAGGAGACAGAGAGTGGCGCTGAAACGACGCTGGATTCGTGCGTTTAGCATAATTTCCAGCGACGCGATCGCATGCCCCAGGCGATCGCGTCATTCACTCTTTTTGCCCTCCACGCGATCGCGCCACTCACGCAATCGCGTCAACCACCATTTCCCTTTTCCCTCCCTTCCTCCGAACAGCAGCCACCGTCGCCGCGCCACCCTCATCCGCTGCGCCGGACACCACCACCGCTGTCCCCAGCCACCTCTCTGCCCCACTCTCCTTATTTAGCCTACCAGGTTCCGATGAACGCCACCCTTCTATCCTTCGTAGTTAATTCATATTTTTCTGTTTATGTTCGTCATTAGGCTAGTTAGATATGCATGTTGTAGTGGATTTTAGGTTGTTAGGTAGCCTAGGATGTGGTTAGTGGATTTAGGCCTGTTTAATTGCGCTGTTCGTGTTTCTTGTTTCATTATTTTCGCAGTTCTGCTGTTGCTGTGATGTTAGTTTTGTTCATATGCTGAAATTTCTTGTTTCATGCTACTCTTTACTCTGATTTTTCATGATTCTTATTCCCTATATGTAATTGCAGCTTTATTTTTGATTCATATGAACTGTTCTGTTGCTGTTTATTTTCTGGAATAATCCAATTTTAGCCGGAATGCTGCCCAAATCTCTGTAAAATGTTTCCATTTATGTCTTGATTTTGGAATTTTCAACTGTGCTTTCCTTAGATTTAACCAAAACAATTCATGAATGCCAGGGAAAGCTTTCTTATTCTTTTTGATTTCCTGGTTCATAATTTGCATTTTTGATGTTTGATTCCAATTTTTGCTATTTCTATATCTATTTGAATCATCATCAACCTGTTTTCCTTATTTGGATATGAGTTACTTATAGCTTCTAATTATGAATACTTGTTACTTGGAATATTTTCATTATGCCACTAACTTTAACCCACTTTTTACTAACTCACTAATATTAACTTCCTAAACTCTTTCTCAATTCTAACCAACCTAACCTTTCAAAACTTCTCTTCTGATTTTCTTTCACTTTCTTTTAACATTCTAACCATGGCATGATGTTAATTTTTCTATTTAACATGAATTCAATTACATTTTGGATTGTGAATTCTCCTTTTCGGACTTTTAACTCCTATACAATCCTTAATGCACATTTACTTAACTCATTTTCCTTATCCTTTTGCTCCTTTGCCACTTTGTGTTTCTCTTGATTATTTGCCTATTTGTTTTCCTGTTTTCACTATATCCTGGTTTTCTGTTTTTCAGGATGTCTGCCAGCCAAAGAAAAGGAAAAGGAAAGGCTACTACTGGCAAACAGGAAAGAGGAGAATCCTCCATGTCCATTATGGATATTATGCATGATGACTCCTTGTGGGAGAAAAATTTTACCCCGCAGGAGAAGGCCGACCAGCTAATCCCTGCTACTGATCCAGTGAAATTTGTAAACCGATACTGTGAGCTGAAGTATCCGGTGTTTGCAAACTCCAGGAACCTATACCTGGAGAGAACTTTAAAGATCCCAGAAAAACTCCAGCATTACACCTCTGACCAGATCAAATAAAGAGGCTGGTTCTTCCTGGAGAGAAACCTGACTGAGGTCAATGCATCTTGGGTTAGGAAATTCTACTGCAATTACTTCAAAACCTCCCTAGATGCAGTGAACCTTAGAGGAAAGCATATTCTGGTCACTGAAGAGGCCATTGAAGATGTCTTGAAACTTCTGCTTAAAACTGATCAGCTGGATGGCTATCAAAAAGCTGAGGAGGATATGCGCTTCATGCAATTTGATTGGGATGCAGTCAAGGCCTGGATAGCCCTTGACCCGACCGTTCCTTGAATTATGGGTCAGAACACCACCATGACAAAGGGAATCAAGCGGATTTACCTGAATGAAGAGGCTCGGCTATGGCATTAGATACTTAGTAACTTCATTATGCCGAGTACTCACAAGACCGAGATACCAGCCGCCATGATCACCCTCTTATGGTGTGTGATAGAGCATAAGGACCTGTACCTGCCACGCTTTATCCGGTACTATATGGCCAGGGTCCACGTCCGAGGCACTCTTCCCTTTCCTTATCTGGTTACACAACTAGGCCGTCGAACTGACGTGCCTTGGGAGGATGCTGATGAAAAGCCACCTGCTGCAGAATGCAAGAAGATTATCCCTCACAGCAGGAACTTTCTGGATTTGGGCTACAGACCTCCATTACTCACTGCTACTGCTGACACAGCCACACCATCTTCCGGCCCCTCTTCCTCTACAGCAACCCCTGCCACCACCACTACACCTCCACCTGCCCCAAAGCCCATCTATCATCTAGTGCACCGCCTGTTTCGATGGCTTGACCAGATGGAGCGTCACAACAAGTGACGCTATGAGCACCTGAAGCTGATGATATGCTCTGGCGACATCCCCTCCGAGCCAGACACACCATCCAAGGCATCTGAGGAGGAGGCGGATGATCACAAGGCAGAGACCCATCCCAGAGCGAGGCTGCGCAGGCAGACACAGAGTAGGCCGCATCACATTAGGAGGCTCCGCCTCAGATTCAGGCTGTAGACCCCGAGATCCCTATTCAATCTGCACCTCCTCTGCAGCAGGCTGATCCTCCGACCGCCACCACAGAGACCCCAGCTACCCGCCATTCCAGTGATGACACCTCTTCACACCCTACTTGAGTGAGCATCAGGGACGATGCTTCATTTTAAGTGTGGGGAGGTCACCATCTCTGGCGTATTTTTTTTGGTGAACCACTACATACTCTTTTTATTTATTTTGCTACTTTTCTGTATTTTTTCTTTTTATTTTTATTTTTATTTTCTCAGCACTTATATATATTGCTATTTTTATGTATTTTTAATCTATTTTTGCATGTTGCACTTTAGTTCATATTTTAGCCATTTAGTTTAGTTGCAATTCTAACTTATTATTTATAGAAATTGTGGATTAATTAGTATAGTTTACCCTTTTTAGCATAAGATAGCTTAGTTTAAATTGAAAAATACAAACAAGAAGTAAACTAGGGACTGGAACATAATAGAAACAATCTACACACCTTGTATATATAGCATTACATGTTAGTTAGTTAACAACATTTCATCAAGGAGAAACACTAGAACTTTAAGGCCACCTTAAGTTTTACATTGAGAATAATGGGAATTTTTAACTAAACATGCATGACATACATAAGTGATAAATGATTTTTGAGCTAGAGAATACACAGCCTGTGAGTTTTGAGCTTAATTGTATGGTTACATCCAAACCATAAATTTTATTCCTGTGTGTTTCGCCCTTCTTTTTTATTCTGATGTTCTTTACTTTGTTTTAATCTATATGTCCGATTATAGAATATAACTACATACCAAGAGAGTGATTGAGGCCATTATTTAATTTTAGCTCACTTATCCCAAAATAGCCTACCTTTTACATCACCCTTGTTAGCCCCCTTGAGCCTTTAAATTCCTTTTTTTATTCTATAAACCACATTATTAGCCTTAAGCAGAAAAACAAAATAAAAATCTCAAGTTGAATCCATGGTTAGCTTAAGATAAAAATTGTGTAATTGTTTAAGAGTGGGAAACCTACTGGGAACATGGATGATAAAAACAAAAGGTAGAAAAGTTGAAAAGAATAAAATAATTCAAAATAAAAGTTTTGGAAAGCATGCTCATGTGAAATCAAAATAATTGAATTACCACGTGCATTAAAAAAATGTTATGAATAAAGGGGATACAAAAGAATTCCCCAAATATGAAATAAAGCAATGCACATGGGATAAAAATAATAAACATTGAAACATGAGCATGTAACATCAAAAGTGGGAAAATATGGGAAAATAGGTAAAGAAGCTTTGCTTTAGAAAGTATGTATGTTAGGTGAGATCTTAGACTAATTAAGGATTCACTTATTAGCTCACTTAGCCTTATACATATACCCTTACCTTTACCTTGGCCCCATTACAACCTTAACTAAAGATCACATGATTTTTGGTATGTCTATATTCTATAATTGATGATTGGTTAGATGAAGAACAAAGTTATAGAAAGTAAGAATAAAAAGAAGAATAGAGTGATTAACCTAATAAACACTGAGTGACTAGAGAGTAAACACAAAATCCAGTGAGGGTTCAATAGCTCATTAACATATATCTCTGCTGAAATTATTAATTGTCTTGCAAGTTTATAAAATGTTTTTCTCTCCCATTTCAATTATAAAGGCACTTTATCAACTATCTAAGGTTTGGCTATATATATATATATATGACTCCTTGAGAATGTGAATTAATTCAACTACATGTAAGCTTTATATACAAGTGAATAACAATTAAGAATTGCATTATGCATCTAGGTAGTTGCATTTAGACTAGATTGCATTGCATGATATTCCACCACTTCAACCTAACATTACTCTTGGATTTAGCAAGGACATGCTATTGTTTAAGTGTGGAGAGGTTGATAAACCCATATTTTATGATATATTTTGTGCTTAATCTGAGTGATTTATTCAATCCTTCACCCACTTATTCATATTAACTGCATGGTTTTACTTTCCCTTCCTTATTATGTGATGTATGTGAAAAACATGTTTCCTATGCTTTAAAATTAATTATTTTAATTACCTTTATTTCCATTCGATGCCGTAATTAGTGTGTTGAGTAGTTTCAGATCTTCTAAGGTAGGAATGACTCAAAGGATGGAAAGGAAACATACAAAAATAGAAGGAAAGCATAAAACGAAGTTTGTGAAGAAACTGGCAGCCACGCGATCGCATGGACGACGCGGCCGCATGCCAGTGCGAAGAGAGCGCGACGCGAACGCGTGACTGACGCTATCGCGCACCTCGAGTGAAATACATATGACGCGGTCGCATGACTGACACGACCGCATGCCAAGGAAAACTCCGAATGATGCGACCGCGTGACCCACGCAGACGCGTGACAGAGGCCACGCACCAGAAATTACAGAAAATGCTCCCAGCAAATTCTGAAGCCCTTTTTGGCCCAAATCCAAGTCCAGAAGGCATAGACCAGAGGTTATGAAGGGGGGAATGCATCCAATCAAGGGGAGTCTCCACTTTAGTTAGTTTTCGTGATTTAGATTTAGTTTAGAGAGAGGTTCTCTCCTCTCTTTAGGATTAGGATTTAGGATTTCTCTTAGTTTTAGGAGTGACTCTCGATCCCAGGTTCAATGTTCTTTTACTTTAAGCTTCCTTTTCACTTTTTATTCATTCCATTACTTTAGTTGATTATTTGATGTTGCAATTTAATTTGTGAATTCTTCCATGTTACAGATTACTCTTTTGAATTAATGTTATTTGAGGTATTTCAGTTTATTATTGCTCTCTTTTATTTACATTATTGTTATTCCCAACTGAAGACATTTTTATTCCAATAGATTTACTTTCCTCCTTTTGGTCTTGGTTAAGAAATCAGTAACTCAGGAGTTATCAAACTCAAACATGAATGATAATTGTTATCTTTGTTAATTAAACTGAACTTCAATAATCCCAATCTTTTCATAGGAAATAAATAGGATCCGAAGATCAAACCAATTAATCCCTTGACCTTCCTTTATCTTAGTAAAGGTTAACAAAGTGGAATTAAGATTCAATTCTCATCATCATTGATAAGGATAACTAGGATAGGACCTCTAATTTCTCATACCTTGCCAAAAGTCTATTTACAGTCATTGATTTATTTTACTCGCCATTTAAATTGCTTGTTCTTTAATTACTTTATTTGCTAATTAAGCTATTTGCTCCTCATTCTCAAAACCCCAATTTACAATCTCCATAACCAATAATAAGAACATACTTCCCTACAGTTCCTTGAGAAGACGACCTGAGGTTTGAATACTTCGGTTATCAATTTATTTAGGGGTTTGTTACTTGTGACAACCAAAATATTTGTACGAAGGGATTTCTGTTGGTTTAGAGACTATATCTACAACGAGATTCTTTTTATAAAATTCTTTACTGGCAAAAATCCTAAAGTCAGCTCCTTAGCAGGTAAGCCATGAAACTTGGGCATCAAGTTGATTAATGCAGTCTTCAGCTCAAAATCTGCAGCCAAAGTTTGATGATGCACTTGATATGGCTACATTGAAAAATCTGGAGCTCAGGCTTCCTGGAGAGTAATCCTCCTAGGTGCTGCCATTCTATCTACACGTGAATTAACTGAATCAGTAGTAAAGGAGCTTGTTTCTTCCTCAGATGGCGGTTCAGATTCGCCCTCAGATGAGACTGGTGAATTGATAACAATCACTTTACCACCCTCAGAGGCTAACCGACATCGAGCTCGCCTAATACGTGAAAGAGTTCTTTCAATTTCAGGATCAAATGCAGCTAAGCTCGGATCAGGCAGTGAACGCGTCATTCAATGAAAGAAACATATAGTTCATGGTAATAATATAAAATAAAATATGCAAATAAAATAAAAATATATACACTAATTAATAATTCAGCACACAGTTACAACTCCCCGGTAATGGCGCCAAAAACTGATGCGTGGCAGAAGTTAGACCAATTAAGAGATTATAATATAATAGAACAGCGTTGCGAGTATAGCTCTTAACCAGCAAAAATCCACCTCATCAATTTAGAAAGGTTGTGACAAAAAGTTTAGAATAAAAATACTGGGAGTATGAGTCCCAGGTCGTCTCCCAACAAGTTGCTAGAAAGGGTGCTAAGTTATTAATCAGGAGTTTTCCGAGAATTTTGAGAGTTGGATGATAGAAAATAAATAATTGTCATTTAAAAGAGAAATATATATTCTAATTAAAAAGCCTTGACTGGGGGATTGATTAATTGGAAGTTCTATCCTTGTTGGAATTTTCTCAAGTGTAGTATAAAGAGGTTGTTATTTTTACTTAGTTAACCCTTACTAAATAAAGGAAAGTCAAGTGATTGAGCTAACTCTTATTTGCAAATCCTAGTCCTCTCCCTTGGGAAGGTTTAGCGTTAGTAAATACAGAATTAGCCAACAACTTCCAATTTAACTAACCACTTGAGCATTCCAACTCAAGTGTCTCCTCTTAATCAACCCCCATGTCAAGTAGGGAATCTACTCTATTGACATGGATACCATCTTTGTTATTGGGAGTTTGGAATAGAAAAGAGACATGATAATTTAAATAAAATAAAGATTCAAAATTAAAAAGTAATCCTTTGCATTAACAATCGATGAAAATAATCCAATTGTAACTTTAAACAAGAATTAAGAATATGGAATAAATAAAAGAGTAAGAAATCAAACTAGAATAGTATATTCAACAGAGGTGATGACTCTTCAGTATCCAAAAGCAAAAGCAATAGACTATGAAACTATGAATGTAAAGAAAACCTAGAGGAAGAGTGATTTCTCTTTAGATTTAGATATAAAAATCCTAAAACTATGATAAATGAGAATATGTGAATGTATGTTGAGTCTCTGCATGTTCCCTGGCTTTATTCTATGTTTCTGGACCAAAAACTGGGTCAAAACTCGGCCCGAAATCGTCCCCAGTGTTTTTTGTTATTTCTGCAGATCGCACATGTCACGCGTACGCGTCAGTCACGCGTGCGTGTCATTTGGCGAATTTCCTTGTCACGCGTATGCCTCAGGCACACGCACGCGTCATCTTGCAGAACTCCAATCCACGCGTACACGTCAAGCACGCGCACGCATCGCTGCAAATTTCTCCATTCCGCGCGCTCTCGTGAGCCATGCGTGCGCGTCGGTACTCGCTGGTCATCTCCTTAGTTTCTTGTGTTCCTTCCATTTTTGCAAGCTTCTTCTCCATTCTCTAAGCCACTCCTGCCCTACAAAGCCTGAAACACTTAACACACGGATCACGAGATCGAATGGTATAAAGGAGAAGTAAAATATATAATTTAAAGATCTCTATGAAGCAAGTTTTCAACCATAAAACAAAACTAGGAAGGGATTATAAAATCATGCAAATCATATGAATAAGTCGGTAAAGACTTGATGAAACCACTCAATTAGACACAAGATAAACCATAATATAGTGGTTTATCACTCTCCATCATCTGTGACTCGGAGTTGGAAGCAACTGCCTTTCCTTTCATCTTCCTAGAGGTTTCTCCGGCCTTAGGTGCCATTAGTGGTTATGGAAAGCAAAAAAGCTGAGCTTTTCCACACCAAACTTTAAAACTTTGCTCATCCTCTAGAAAAATAAGATAGAAGGGAGTAGAAGAAGAATGATGCAATTAATTTTGAAAACTTATTACTGTATGCAAGAGAAATTAAAAAGAGTTGAAAAGGATTTGAAAAGATATGTAAGTTTTGAAAATATTTTGGAAGGAATTGAAAAGAATTGAAAAAAAAAGAATTAAAAATAATTGGAAACATTATTAATTTTTGAAAATAGAAATTGAAAGATGAATGTTTAAAATATGTTTGATGCAAAAAATTATGAATTAAAACATGAAAAATTGGAAAAAATTGAATTGGAAACAAAATTACCTCCCTTGTGTTATCCTGGTGTTAAACACCCAGAATGCTATCTATTCTGGCGTTTAACGCCCACTTGACTACCTCTTTGGGCATTTAACGCCCAGCCAGATACCCTGGCTGGTGTTAAACGCAAGGAATCCTTCTTTACTAGGCATTTTTCTGAACTCCCATAATGCTGCCATTTCTGGCGTTAAACGCCCAAAATACTGCCCATTTTGGCGTTTAAAACCCAGAATGCTGCCTGCATGGGCGTTAAACGCCCATTCTGCTATCTTTACTGGCGTTTGAACGCCAGTAAGCCTGTTCTCCAGGGTGTGCTATTTTTGAAGCTGTTTTTTGTTTTGCTATAGTTCTGCAGCTGTTTTTATGACTTCAGATGATCATCAACCAAAAGAAAACATAATATGGCAATGGAAAACAAATGTCTAAAAAAAATAAATATAATTAAATAACATTGGGTTGCCTCCCAATAAGTGCTTCTTTAATGTCAATAGCTTGATAGTGAGCTCTTAGAGAGCTTCATAGAGACTCAGAGCTTAATGGTGGCCTCCCAACACCAAACTTGGAAGTTGAGTGTGGGGGCTCTATTTGACTCTGTATTGAGGGAAGATTTTCATGCTTCCTCTCCATTACAAAAGAAGATCCTTGAGCTTTAAACAGAAGGTAGTCCTTATTCAATTGAAGGACTAAATCTCCTCTGTCCACATCAATCACAGCCCTTGCTGTGGCTAGGAAGGGTCTTCCAAAGATAATGGATTTATCCTCATCCTTCCCAGTGTCTAGGATTATGAAGTCAGCAGGGATGTACAGGCCTTCCACCTTCACTAAGACATCCTCTACAAGTCCATAAGCCTGTTTCATTGATTTGTCTGCCATCTCTAGTGAGATTCTTGTAGCTTGTACCTCAGAGATCCCTAGTTTCTCCATTACAGAGAGCGGCATGAGGTTTATTCCTAACCCCAGGTGACACAGAGCCTTCTCAAAGGTCATGGTGCCTATGGTACATGGTATTAAGAATTTTCTGGGATCAGGTTTCTTTCGAGGTAATTTTTGCTGAACCAAGGCATTCAGTTCATTGATGAGCAATGGAGGTTCATCCTCCCAAGTCTCATTACCAAATAACTTGGCATTCAGCTTCATGATTACTCCTAGATACTGAGCTACTTGCACTTCAACAATATCTTTATCTTCTTCAGAGGAAGAATACTCATCAGAGCTCATAAATGGTAACAGTAAGTTCAGTGGAATCTCTATGGTCTCTGTATGAGCCTCAGATTTCCTTGGTTCCTCATTAGGGAACTCCCTAGTGGTCAGCAAACATCCAGCAAGGGCTTCCTCGCTGCAAATTACAGCCTTTTTACTCTCTCCAGATTCAGCCACTTTGGCTATAGTTATGGCCTTGCACTCTCTCTTGGGATTCTCTTCTGTATTCCTTGGGAGAGTATGGTACACGAATCGTGATCTCACACTTTTCTCACAACTCTGTGCAACTAACCAGCAAGTGCATTGGGTCATCCAAGTAATACCTTACGTGAGTAATGGTCGATCCCACTGAGATTGTCGGCTTGAAGCAAGCTATGGTGATCTTGTAAAACTCAGTCAGGCGGATTTAAATGGTTATGGGGTTTTGATAATTAAAGTATAAATAAAACATGAAATAAAATAAAGTTACTTATGTAATTCATTGGTGGGAATTTCAGATAAGTGTCTGGAGATGCTTTGTTGCTTCTGAACCTCTGCTTTCCTATTGCCTTCTCCCAATCATGCGTTACTTTCTTCCATGGCAAGCGGTAAGATCCTCTCAGTGAAAATGGTCCTCTACGGTTTCTGCACAGCTAATCAATTGTCGGATTTCTCGTCTCGGATGAAAAATACCAGGTACAGCTACCGCATGGCTAATCATCTGTCGGTTCCCGCTAGCGTCGGAATAGAATCCATTGATCCTTTTGCACACTATCACTTGTGCCCAACATTCGCAGGTATGAAGCTCGTCACAGTCATTCCTTCCCGGATCCTACTCGGAATACCACAGACAAGGTTTAGACTTTTCAGATCCCAGGAATGGCTGCCAATAATTCTAGCCTATACCACAAAGATACTAATCTCACGGACTCAGTCCGTGTATTAGATATCCAAGAGAATATACTCCGGCTATCATCCAATGACTACGTTGAACATCATGTAGACCGCTTTGTGGTTGTCAGGCACGCGATCTTGGATAAGCGAGTAATGAAGATTGGGTGATTATCACGGGTCATCCCTTCATTCTGACTTAACTGAATTAAGTACGAGAGTATATCTTGGAGAAGAAGTAGGCGTGAATTGAATATAAAACAGTAGTAATTGCATTAATTCATGAAGAACAGTAGAGCTCCACACCTTAATCTATGGGGTGTAGAAACTCCACCGTTGAAAATACATAAGTGAAAAAGGTCTAGGCATGGCCGTGAGGCCAGCCTCCAAATGTGTACAATAGCATAAGATGGTAAAAGTTTCGATCCGAATACAATAGTAAAAAGTGCTACTTATACTAAACTAGTTACTAGGGATTACAGAAAATGAGTAACTAAGTGCAGATAGTGCAGAAATCCACTTCCGGGGCCCACTTGGTGTGTGCTTGGGCTGAGCATTGAAGCTTTTTCGTGCATAGGCTGTTCCTGGAGTTAAACGCCAGCTTTGGTGCCAGTTTGGGTGTTTAACTCCAATTCTGGTGCCAGTTTGGGCATTTTACGCCAAGATGTTTTAGGCTGTCTTTGAACGCCAGTTTGGGCCATCAAATCTCGGGTAAAGTACAAACTATTATATATTGCTGGAAAGCCCAGGATGTCTACTTTCCAACGAATTTAAGAGCGCGCCAATTGGACTTCTGTAGCTCCGGAAAATCCACTTCGAGTGCAAGAGGGTCTGAATCTAACAGCATCTGCAGTCCTTTTTCAGCCTCTGAATCTGATTTTTGCTCAGGTCCCTCAATTTCAGCCAGAAAATACCTGAAATCACAGAAAAACACACAAACTCATAGTAAAGTCCAGAAATGTGATTTTTAAATAAAAACTATTAAAAATATAATAAAAAGTAGCTAAATCATTCTAAAAACTATGCCAAAAAGGGTATAAATTATTTGCTCATCACAACACCAAACTTAAATTGTTGCTTGTCCCCAAGCAACTGAAAAAAAAAAAGGATAAAAAGAAGAGAATATACAATAAATTCCAAACTTATCAATGAAAATTAGCTTCAATTAGATGAGCGGGACTTGTAGCCTTTTTGCTTCTGAATAGTTTTGGCATCTCACTTTATCCTTTGAAGTTCAGAATGATTGGCATCTATAGAAACATAGAATTCAGATAGTGTTATTGATTCTCCTAGTTCAGTATGTTGATTCTTGAACACAACTACTTTTATGATTCTTTGCCGGGACCCTAAGCATTTTGTTTTCCAGTATTTCGATCGGATACATAAATGCCACAGACACATAACTGGGTGAACCTTTTCAGATTGTGACTCAACTTTGCTAGAGTCCCCAGTTAGAGGTGCCCAAGGCTCTTAAGCACACTCTTTTTGCTTTGGACCACGACTTTAACCACTTAGTCTCAAACTTTTCACTTGACACCTTCACGCCACAGGCACATGGTTAGGGGCAGCTTGATTTAGCCGCTTAGGCCAGGATTTTATTCCTTTGGGCCCTCCTATCCATTAATGCTCAAAGCCTTGGATCCTTTTTACCCTTGCCTTTTGGTTTAAAGGGCTATTGGCTTTTTCTGCTTGCTTTTTCTTTTTCTTTCTCTCTTTTTTTTTCCAATTTTTTTCTTTTCTTTTCTTTTCTTTTTCTGCAAGCTTTTCACTACTTTTTCTTACTTCAAGAATCAATTTTATAATTTTTCAGATTATCAATAACATTTCTCCTTTTTCATTATTCTTTCAAGAGCCAATAATTTTAACATTCATAAACAACAAATTCAAAAATATGCACTGCTCAAGAATTCATTCAGAAAACAAAAGGTATTGCCACCACATCAAAATAATTAAACTAATTTCAAGATAGAATTCGAAATCATGTACTTCTTGTTCTTTTGCAATTAAAAACATTTTTCATTTTAAGAAAGGTGATGGATTCATAGGAAATTCATAGCTTTAAGACATAGACACTAATGATCATGTAATAAAGACACAAACATAGAAAAAACATAAAGCATAATTTTTGAAAAACAGAAAAATAAAAACAAGGAAATTAAAGAATGGGTCCACCTTAGTGATGGCGGCTAGTTCTTCCTCTTGAAGATCTTATAGAGTACTTGAGCTCCTCTATGTCTCTTCCTTGCCTTTGTTGCTCCTCCCTCATGGCTCTTTGGTCTTTTCTAATTTCATGGAGGAGGATGGAATGCTCTTGGTGCTCCATCCTTAGTTGCCCCATGTTGGAAATCAATTCTCCTAAGGAGGTGTTGATTTTCTCCCAATTGTTTTGTGGAGGAAAGTGCATCCCTTGAGGCATCTCAGGGATTTCTTGATGAGGAACTTCCTCATGCCCTTGTTGAGGTCCATGAGTGGGCTCTCTTGTTTGCTCCATCTTATTCTTAGTGATGGGCTTGTCTCCTTCAATGAGGATGTCTTCCTCTATGACAATTCTAGCTGAATTGTATAGGGTACAGATGAGATGAGGGAAGGCTAACCTTGCCAAAGTAGAGGGCTTGTCCGCCACTTTGTAGAGTTCTAGGGATATGATCTCATGAACTTCTACTTCCTCTCCAATCATGATGCTATAGATCATGATAGCCCGGTCTATTGTAACTTCAGACCGGTTGCTAGTAGGGATGACAGAGCGTTGGATGAACTCCAACCATTCCCTAGCCATGGGATTGAGGTCAAGCCTTCTTAATTGAACCGGCTTGCCTCTTGAGTCTCTCTTCCATTGAGCTCTGATAAACCCATTTTTTATGATATATTTTGTGCTCAATTCAAGTGATTTATTCAACCCTTCACTCACTTATTCATGTGAAATTGCATGGTTTTACTTTTCCTTCCTTATTATGTGATGTATGTGAAAAACATGTTTTCTATGCTTTAAAATAATTATTTTAATTACCTTTTATTACCATTCGATGCCGTGATTTGTGTGCTGAGTATTTTCAAATCTCCTAAGGCAGGAATGATTTAAAGGATGGAAAGGAAACATACAAAAATGGAAAGAAAGCACAAATGGAGTTTTTGAAGAAACTGGCAGCGACGAAAACACATGGACAACGTAGCCGCGTGCCTAGCGCGAAAAGGCAGTGACGCGAACGCGTGACTGACGCGGACGCGTGCCTTGAGCATAACACAGATGACGCGTACGCGTGACCGAAGTGAATGCGTGATAAGGAAAACTCCAGATGACGCGACCGCGTGACCTACGCGGATGCGTGACAGACGCCACGCACCAGAAACTGCAGAAAACGCTCCTAGCAATTTATGAAACCTTTTTTGGCCCAGATCCAAGTACAGAAAGCACATATTAGAGGCTATAAAGTGGGGGAATGCATCCATTCAAAAAAGAGCCTTCGATTATTCACTTTTCACAATTTAGATGTAGTTTTTAGAGAGAGAGGTTCTCTCATCTCTCTTAGGTTTTAGGATTAGGATTCCTCTTAAAGGATTTAGTATTTCAACTCTTTATCAGGTTCAATATCTCTTTTACTTTATAATTCTCTTTTACTTTCAGATACTTTAATGCTCTCATTTAATTACTTATGTTGCCAAATTGGCTTATGAACTCTTTATGTTTAGATTGATTTTCTTTTATTAATGCAATAGAGGTATTTCAGATTTATAATTTAGCTCTTCATATTCTCGGCTTTAATTGATTAATTGGAGACTCTTGAGTTATCAAACTCATCGTGATTGATAATTGTTATTTTTTCTAATTGAATCGAATTCCAATAACTCTAGTCTTTCCTTAGGAATTGACTAGGACCGGAGGATCAAATTGATTAGTCCACTTGACCTTCCTTTGTTTAGTAAAGGTTAACTAAGTGGGATTAAAACCCTATTATCACCGCCATTGATAAGGATAACTAGGATAGGAATTCCAGTTCTCATACCTTGCCAAGAGTTTATTTTACAGTTATTTATTTATTTTACTTGTCATTTAAATTACTTATTCTTTACTTTCAAAACCCCCAATTTACAAAACTCATAACCAATAATAAGAACACCTCCCTATAGATCCTTGAGAAGACGACTTGAGGTTTAAATACTTCGGTTATCTATTTTAAAGGGGTTTGTTACTTGTGACAACCAAAACGTTTGTGCGAAAGGATTTTCTGTTGGTTTAGAAGCTACACGTACAACGCGATCATATTTTTATATTTCTTTACCGATAGAAAAACCGATCGTCAAAATGGCACCGTTGCCGGGGAATTGCAAACGTGTGCCTTATTATTGGTTATTGTAAATATTTTTCTTTTAATTGTGTATTTGTTTTTGTTTTTCCCTTTTATTCCTATTAGCTACTATGAATTCTCACCCCTCTCGCTTTGAGTTTGGTTCTAAATTTGTTGAAAGGAGTGGAAGCCATAACAGGAATATACATCAAGGTCTAAGCAGTCAAAGATGGATGGAGCCAAGAGGATCTGATCAACCCTTTAAGCAACAACACCCTCCAAAATATCATGGGCAAAGACCATTCTACAATGCATACCAAGCTAATAGATATGGTGGACCTCCTGGTAGTTACCAACAAACTCCACCCTGTGCTTATAGACCATTCTCTCAACATAACTTCGAACCACCACACTCACAATCTCCTTTTCACCATTCACCACTATATGATCCTTATTTACCCCAATTCCAATCCAATTACTCCCAAACACCACCACTTCCCTATATACCATGTCCATATCCGTCACCTCAAGAATCACAGGCTCGCCTCAAGGAAACAGTAGATCAACTTCATACAACCCTTCATCAGCTGGGGCAAGTAATAAATCAATTATCTTCCAAACATTTAGAAACTCAAGGAACTCCAATAGCTTCATGTGGTGATTCTAATGGCAAACGTAGCATGAAGGAGACACTAGAAACCCCAGTGGGCAGTAAGGAGCATAACTTTGTTCTGGAACAATTGGAGGAAGCTCAAATTATCCAAGAAAAAGAAGTACTGATTGAAGATTTGGGAGATGCTGAACCTCCATGGGAATCCAGAGTTGTGGAAAATTCCGTTAAGGACGTTACAATTGATGCTAAGAAGGATAGTGCACAACCCCAAAGCAGGTATTTTATGAAGAACTAGACGAAATAACCCAAGACGCAAGTTTCCTTAATGATGATAATCACAAGTCAAGTTCTCTTAGTAATGAACTTGCATCTGCAAGTGAATTCTTTGAGCTAGAAGAATCTTGCCCGAATGAATACGAAGATGATGTTGAGGTAGATTTCTCTCAACCTCCAATGTATGACTTAAGTGACGAGGAAAACATAGAAGACTTTGATCAGGAAGCAGTTGCAGTTGAAGAATTTTGTAAGGAAGTGGAGGAATTCACAGAAAAATATAAGGGAGTAGAGCTTACAGAACCACTGGAAACACCTATCCCAAGGCCATTACCGCCCAATACAAGCTTCAAGTGGGTACAATCCTTAACCTTTATCCTTACTTTTCCACTTGAATATGGTTTGCTTGAAACAGATGGCCAGCTTAGAGCTTTCTGCGGCTTTAAGAGTAAGAGGGAAATGGCTCGTACTCAGAGCTAGTGTACAAGGTTCAATAAGGTTCCACGCTTCAATTCAAAGTGCAAGGATTGGTATCAAGTTCAATTGAATGGGTCTCGGAAGACGTTTGGTCATCTTGGTGAGAATACAATTTCTAAACTGCCCGGATCGAAGAATATAGATCAAGACAACGGCGGATTTAAAAGCAAAGCTTGGGATCCTGGAATCTATTCTGACATTCGTCACCCCGGGAGCCTGAGATTCTGTTTGAAGCTGCTCAAAAGCTTTACATGCCTAGTTTGGGACCCCGGAGGCTGTTCGCATTCCAAACATTGGTAGAGATTTCTGGATGAATTTAAGCATAAGCCACCATAACAGGAGGCTCACCCAATGTCCAACTTAAGGACTTTAACTAAAAGTGACAGGTGGGAGACAACCCACCATGGTATGGTCATTTCTTTTTGAATTTTATTTTGTGTTGTTTGTTTTTATATTATATTATTTTCATTGAACCTGAATATTATTCATTCGCATTGCATACTGCATAATTGCATAAACAAAAATTTTTCCGACGCGACCACATTGCTAACGCGTTCGCGTCAGTTGCGAAAAACACCTCCCACGCGTCCGCGTCACTCACGCGAACGCGTGATCTAGAAATCGGCGTAAAGATCCAACGCCCAGAAATCTGGGCTGGAATCGTGCGGCTGGTATGCGTTTAGCACAAAATGGTCCACGCGTTCGCGTCCCTAATGCGAATGCGTCACTTGCGAAACACCCATCCCACGCGAAAGCGTGAGCGACGCGTCCGCATCGCATGGATAGCATGGCACCCTAAATGGAGACAGAGAGTTGCGCTAAAACATCGCTAGAATTGTGCGTTTAGCACAATTTTCAGCAACGCGGTCGCGTGCCTCACGCGACCGCGTCATTCATCTTTTACCCAGTCCATGCGATCGTGTCAACCACGCGACCGCGTTAACCCCATTTCACACTAGTCACGCGATCGTGTGCCCCACGCGTTCGCGTGGATTCAAATCCACTAACCCCCAGTGACGCGAACCCTAACCCCGTCGCGCCCCCCATACCCCTCTTCTTCTTCCTCTCTTCTCTGCAACCTTCCCTCCTCCACCACCCAACCACCAACACCCCTAGCCACCACCAAACCCCCCCCCCCCCAACCACCACCACCACCGCCGCACCACCTCCAACCACCTAGACCACCATGCGACACCCCCCTCTCCCCTTTCTCTCCTTCTTCCTTCCCTCCCCTTCTTCTCTCTCTTCTTCCCTCCACCACCGCTGCCCCCACCGCGGCCAGCCACCACCACTGCGCCATCACCGCCGCGCCTCCCACCATCACAACCCCTCACCCAACCCAAACCCCAACCTCCAACCCAACCTGTCCCTCCACCGTGCCGCCCTGTTCTGCCACCGCGCCGCCGTGCCCCCTCCCAGCACCACCACTTCGCCACCGCCATCTCTCTGATCCCTACCTTAGTTCATACGCCTACCAGGTTCCACCGAACGCCATTTTTCTTTCATTCGTAGTTAGTTGAATATTTTTCCGATTATGTTCAAATTAGGCTAGTTAGAGATGCATGTTTGTAGTGGATTCTAGGTGGTTAGGTAGCTAGGATGTGGTTAGTTGATTTAGGCCTGATAATTGCGCCGTACTTGTTGCTTGTTTTACCTATTCTGCAATTTTGGTCTGGCTGTGATGTCGATACTGTTCATATGCTGTTCTTCACTGTTTCACGCTACTGTTCCAATGCTCTTTCATGTTCATATTACTTGTCTCTATTTGCAGCTTTATTTAAATTCATATGAACTGTTTTCCTTGCTGTTTATTACTCGGGAACATCAAATTTTAGCCGGAATGCTGCCCAATTTTCTGCAAATTGTTTTATTTTCATTCATGTTTTGGTTTTGGCAATTTTAAATTTTGTATTACTTCGCTACACCCAAACCATTTCATGGACGCACGGGCCAGCATTCTTATTCCTTTCGATTTCCTGGTTAATAAATTGCATTATTGATGATTAGATTTTAGTTTTTGCTACTCATGCATCTATATGATTATCATCAATAACCTGATTTCCTTGCTTGAATATGAGTTGACTGTTGTTTAAAATTGCGAAATTATTGTTACTTAGGAACCATTTATCATACCACTCACTTTAACATACTTTCTCCTAACTCACTAATTTTCACTTTCTAACCTCTTTTTCAATCCTAACCAATCTAACTTTCAAACGTCTCTTTTTGGTTTTTAACTATTTACTTTAACTTTCTAACTCCAGGCATGATTCTTGTTTTTCCTAATTAACATGAATTCTACTTATATTACATTTTGGATTGTGATTTTTCATCTCGGACTTCTAACTCAAATACAATCCATAATGCACATATACTTAACTCATTTCATAATTCTACTGCTCTTTTACCACTATGTGCTTCTATTGTTATTATTCTATTTTGCCTACTTATTTTCCTGCTTTTGTTCTTCAATTATATCCTGCATTTCTGTTTTTCAGGATGTCTGACCCTCAACGAAAAGGAAAAGGCAAGGCAACCACTGGTAAAAGGAAAAGAGGTGTATCCTCTATGTCTATCTTGGACATTATGCATGATGACTCCTGGCGGGAAAAGCACTTTACCCCGCAGGAGAAGGCTGACCAGCTCCTCACTGCCAATGTTCCGGTAAAATTTGCAAACAGATACTGTGAGCTGAAGTATCCAGTGTTTGCCACCTCCAGGAACCTGTACCTGGAGAGGACTCTGAAAATTCCAGAAGAACTACAGCAGTACACCTCCGATCAGATCAAACAAAGAGGCTAGTTCTTCTTGGAGAGAAACCTGACAGAGGTCAATGCTTCCTGGGTAAGAGAGTTTTACTGTAACTTTTTCAAGACTTCCCTGGATGCAGTGCACCTCAGAGGGAAACAGATACTGGTCACTGAGGAAGCCATTGAGGATATTCTACAGCTTCAGCCTAAGTCAGATCAGCCTAACGGTTACCAAAAGGCTGAAGAGGATATGCATTTTCTGAGATTTGACTGGGATGCTGTCAAGCAGAGGATAGCCCTTGATCCTACTGTCCCATGGGTCATGGGAAAGAACACAACAATGCCTAAGGGAATAAAGCTGATGTATCTGAATGATGAGGCTCGGCTCTGGCACCAGATCCTAAGCAACTTTGTTATGCCAAGCACTCATGAGACGGAGCTGCCTGCTGCTATGATCACCCTCCTCTGGTGTGTGATGGAGGGTAAGGACCTGTATCTTCCACGATTCATCCGGTATTACATGGCCAGGGTCCATGTCAGAGGCACTCTTCCTTTCCCATATCTGATTACGCAGCTCGGCCGTCGAGCTGACGTACCTTGGGAGCTGGCTGATGAGAAGCCACCTGCTGCAGACTGCAAAAAGATCATTCCCCAGAGCAGGAAGTTTTAGGCTTTAGGCCACAAACCTCCATTCCTTACCACTTCTAGTGAGGCAGCCACATCTTCAGCTGCCCCTTCTTCTTCCACTGCTGCACTAGCCCTACCCACTGCACCTCCACCTACCTCAGAGCCCGTTTACCACCTTGTGCACAGCTTATTTCAGCACCTGGACCAGATGGAGCGCCGTAACCGGCGGCGATATGAGAGATCTGAGCATCACAACAAGTAACGCTATGAGCACCTCAAGTTGATGATCCGATCTGGCGGCGACATCCCCTCCGAGCCCGACACACCATCAGAGCCATCTGAGGAGGAGGCGGACGAGTATGAGGATGAGACACATGCACAGAGAGAGGCTGAGTAGGTAGGACCAGAGCAGGCTGCACCATAGCAGGAGGAGCCTCACCAGATTCAGGCCACAGACCCAGAGATCCCTCTCCAGTCAGCACCTCCACTGCAGCAGACAGATCCTCCTACCCTCATCTAGTCTGCAGATACTCAGGCCACCACCGAGACTCTAGCAGCCCATCCTTCCGGTGATGACACTCCTTCACACCCAGCTTGAGTGAGCATCGAGGACGATGCTTTATTTTAAGTGTGGGGAGGTTGCCATCCCTGGCGTATTTTTTGGTGAACCACTATAGACTCTTTTATTTTATTTTGTTATTTTCCTGTATTTTTATTTTTATTTTTATTTTTATTTTTATCAGTACTTATACATTGTTCTTTTGCTGTATTTTTACTTTATTTCCACATTTTGCACTTTAGTTATATTTTAACCATTTAGTCTAGTTTGTAATTCTAAACTTATTAGTTATAGAATATGTGGATTAATTAGTATAGTTTACCCTTTTAGCATATCATAGTTTGGTTTAATTGAAAATAAAAGGAGTAAAGTAGAAATCTTAGTAAATCAAAACAATCCACACACCTTGTATATATAGCATTACATGTTAGTTAGTTAACAACATTTCATCAAGGAACAACACTAAGATTTTAAGGGCCACCTAAAAAAAATTACATTGAGAATAATGGGTACTCTTAATTTTTACTTGCATAACATGTATAACTGATATATGATTTTTGAGCTAGAGAACACACAGCCTGTGAGTTTTGAGCTTAATTGTATTGTTGCATTCAGACCATAAAATTCATTCCTGTGTGTTTTACCCTTCTTTTTCATTCTGATGTTCTTTACTTTGTTTTAATCTATATGTCCAATATAGAATATAGATACATACCAAAGAAGTGAGTAAGGCCATCATTTGAATTTTTTCTCATTTATCCCAAATTAGCCTACCTTTTTACATCACCCTTGTTAGCCCCCTTGAGCTTTTTAATCCCCTCTTGCTCTATAAACCACATTACTAGCCTTAAGTAGAAAAACAAAATAATTATCCCAAGTTGAATTCTTGGTTAGCTTAAGATAGAAATTGTGTATTATTTAAGTGTGGAGAATTTTTATGGGAACATGGGATGATAGAAACAAATATTCTATAATTGTTGATTGGTTAGATGAAGAACAAAGTTATAGAAAGTAAGGATAGAAAAAAAAATAGAGTGATTAACCCAATAAACACTGAGTGACTAGAGAGTAAACACAAAATCTAGTGAGGGTTCAATAGCTCATCACCATATATCTCTGCTTAAATTGTTAATTGTCTTGCAAGTTTGTAAAATATTTTTACCCATCTCAATTGTAAAAGTGCTTTAACATTATCTAAAGTTTGGCTATGCATATATGATTTCTTGAGGATATGAATTGATTTAACTACATGTAAGCTTTATATACAAGTGATTAACAATTAGAATTGCATGATTCATTTAGGTAGTTGCATTTACAATAGATTGCATTGCATGAGATTCCACCACTTTAACCTTACCTTACTCTTTATCTTGGATTTAGCATGAGGACATGCTATTGATTAAGTGTGGGGATGTTGATAAACCCATATTTTATGATATATTTTGTGCTCAATTCAAGTGATTTATTCAACCTTTCACTCACTTATTCATGTGAAATTGCATGGTTTTACTTTCCCTTCCTTATTATGTGATGTATGTGAAAAACATGTTTCCTATGCTTTAAAAATAATTATTCTATTACCTTTTATTACCATTTGATGCCGTTATTTGTGTGTTGAGTATTTTCAGATCTCCTAGTGCGAAAAGGCAGTGACGCAAATCCGTGACTGACGCGGATGCGCACCTTGAGCAGAACACAAATGACGCGTACGCGTGACCGAAGCGAACGCGTGATAAGGAAAACTCCAGATGACACGACCGCGTGACCTACGCGGACGCGTGACAGACGCCACGCACTAGAAACTACAGAAAACGCTCCCAGCGATTTCTGAAACCCTTTTTGGCCCAGATCCAAGTACAGAAAGCACAGATTAGAGGTTATAAAGTGGGGGAATGCATCCATTCAAAAAAGAGCCTTCGATTATTCACTTTTCACAATTTAGATGTAGCTTTTAGAGAGAGAGGTTCTCTCCTCTCTCTTAGGTTTTAGGATTAGGATTCCTCTTAAAGGATTTAGTATTTCAACTCTTTATCAGGTTCAATATCTCTTTTACTTTATAATTCTCTTTTGCTTTCAGATACTTTAATGCTCTCATTTAATTACTTATGTTGCCAAATTGGCTTATGAACTCTTTATGTTTAGATTGATTTTCTTTTATTAATGCAATAGACGTATTTCAGATTTATAATTTAGCTCTTCATATTCTCGGCTTTAATTGATTAATTGGAGACTCTTGAATTATCAAACACATCATGATTGATAATTGTTATTTTTGCTAATTGAATCGAATTCCAATAACTCTAGTCTTTCCTTAGGAATTGACTAGGACCTGAGGATCAAATTGATTAGTCCACTTGTCCTTCCTTTATTTAGTAAAGGTTAACTAAGTGGGATTAAAACCCAATTATCATTGCCATTGATAAGGATAACTAGGATAGGAATTCCAGTTCTCATACCTTACCAAGAGTTTATTTTACAGTTATTTATTTATTTTACTTGCCATTTAAATTACTTATTCTTTACTTTCAAAACCCCCAATTTACAAAACTCATAACCAATAATAAGAACACCTCCCTGCGGTTCCTTGAGAAGACGACCCGAGCTTTAAATACTTCGGTTATCAATTTTAAAGGGGTTTGTTACTTGTGACAACCAAAACGTTTATGCGAAAGGATTTTCTGTTGGTTTAGAAGCTATACGTACAATGCGATCATATTTTTATATTTCTTTACCGATAGAAAAACCGATTGTCAAGCTCCTTCCACACAAATGTCCCTAAGGACTTGGTCTAACCTTTGATTAAAGTTGACCCTTCTAATGGAAGGATGAGGATTTCCTCTCATATTGGCAAGTTAAATGCCAACCTTACATTTTCCGAACTGAAATCCAAGTAATTCCCCCGAACCATTGTGAGCCAATTCTTTGGGTTCGGGTTCATACTTTGGTCATGGTTCCTAGTGATCCATGCATTAGCATAGAACGCTTGAACCATTAAGATTCTAAATTGTTGAATGGGGTTGGTGAGAGTTTTCCAACCTCTTCTTTGAATCTCATGTCGGATCTCCAGATATTCACTCTTTTTGAGCTTGAAGGGGACCTCGTAGATCACCTTTTTCTTGGCCACAACTTCATAGAAGTGGTCTTGATAGACCTTGGAGATGAATCTCTCCATCTCCCATGACTCGGAAGTGGAAGCAATTGCCTTCCCTTTCCTCTTTCTAGAGGTTTCTCCGGCCTTAGGTGCCATTGATGGTTATGGAAAAACAAAAAGCAAGGCTTTTTCCACACCAAACTTAAAAGGTTTGCTCGTCCTCGAGCAAAAGAAGAAAGAAAAGAGTAGAAGAAGAAAAAATGGAGGAGATGGAGGGAGGTGAGTAGTTCGGCCAAGGGGAAAGAAGTGTTTGTGATGTGTGAAAGTTGAGGTAGTGAGGAGGGTTATTTATAGGGTAGGAGGAAGAGGGGATCCGTTTAAAAATGGGTGGGTGTGGGAGGGAAATGGTTTGAATTTGAATGGTGAGGTAGGTGGGGTTTATAATGGATGGATGTGAGTGGTTAAGAGGATATGGGGAAGAGTTAATGATGGGATTGGTCAAGGGTATTTGGGGAAGAGTGTTATGGAAAGGTGTGAAGAGGAGAGAAGAAGAGGTAGGGTAGGTAGGGATCCTATGGGGTCCACAGATCCTGAGTTGTCAAGGAATTCTGCTCCCTACACCATTCTGGCATTCAAACGCCCCCTGTGTGCCAATCCTGGCATTTAACGCAAGCTCTGCTTCCTTTCCTGGCATTAAACGCCAGCTCTGCTACCTTTCCTGGCATTAAACGCCAGTCTGCTGCCCATTTCTGGCGTTTAACGCCAGCCAGACATCAGACAGCCTTTCCTGGCGTTAAACGCCCAGAGTGGTGCCCATTCTGGCATTTAACGCCCACAATGCTGCCAGGCTGCGCGTTAAACGCCCATTCTGCTATCCTTACTGGCGTTTAAACGCCAGTAAGCCTGTCTTCCATGGTGTGCTATTTTTGATGCTATTTTTCATTTTGCTTTAATTCTGCAGTTGTTTTTATGACTTCACATGATCATCAACCTAAAGAAAACATAAAATAACAATGGAAAATAAATATAATAACATTGGGTTGCCTCCCAACCAGCACTTCTTTAATGTCAATAGCTTGACAGTGAGCTCTTAGAGAGCTTCACAGAGACTCAGAGCTTGATGTTGGCCTTCCAACACCAAACTTAAAAGTTGAGTGTGGGGGCTCTGTTTGACTCTGTATTGAGAGAAGCTTTTCATGCTTCCTCTCCATGGTTACAGAAGAAGATCCTTGAGCCTTAAACACAAGGTAGTCCTCATTCAATTGATAGACTAACTCTCCTCTGTCCACATCAATCACAGCTCTTGTTGTGGCTAGGAAGGGTTTTCCAAGGATGATGGATTCATCTTCATCCATCCCAGTGTCTAGGATTATGAAATCAACAGGGATGTAAAAGCCTTCAACCTTCACTAAGACATCCTCTACAAGTCCATAAGCCTGTTTCCTTGAATTGTCTGCCATCTCTAGTGAGATTCTAGCAGCTTGTACCTCAAAGATCCCCAGTTTCTCCATTACAAAGAGTGGCATGAGGTTTATACTTGAACCAAGGTCACACAGAGCCTTCTTAAAGGTCATGGTGCCTATGGTGTAGGGTATTAAGAACTTTCCGGGATCCGATTTCTTCTGAGGTAAGTTCTGTTGAACCAAGGTATTTAGTTCATTGATGAGCAATGGAGGTTCATCTTCCCAAGTCTCATTACTAAATAGCTTGGCATTTAGCTTTATGATTGCTCCTAGATACTGAGCAACTTGCTCTTCGGTAATATCTTCATCCTCTTCAGAGGAAGAATACTCATCAGAGCTCATGAATGGCAATAGTAAGTTCAGTGAAATCTCTATGGTCTCTGTATGAGTCTCAGATTCCTTTGGTTCCCCAATAGGGAACTCCTTAGTGGCCAGTGGACGTCCATTGAGGTCTTCCTCAGTGAAAATCACTGCCTTTCCTTCCTCTACAGGTTCGGCCATGTTGGACGTGTTTATGGCCTTGTATTCTCTTTTTGGATTCTCTTCTGTATTGCTTGGGAGAGTACTAGGAGGGATTTCAGTAACTCTTTTACTCAGTTGACTGACTTGTGCCTCCAAATTTCTAATGGAGGACCTTGTTTCAGTCATGAAACTGTGAGTGGTCTTACATAGATCAGAGATTATGGTTGCTAAGTCAGAGTGGCTCTGCTTAGAATTCTCTGTCTGTTGCTCAGAAGATGATGGAAAAGGCTTGCTATTGCCAAACCTATTTCTTCCACCATTATTATTGAAGCCTTGATTAGTCTTCTGTTGATCCTTCCATGAGAAATTAGGATGATTTCTCCATGAAGGATTATAGGTGTTTCCATAGGATTCTCCCATGTAATTCACCTCTTCCATTGCAGGGTTCTCAGGGTCATAAGCTTCTTCTTTAGATGAAGCTTCTTTAGTACTGCCAGATGCAGCTTGCATTCCAGTCAGACTCTGAGAAATCATATTGACTTGCTGAGTCAATATTTTATT
>NC_029790.2:82887523-82900892 GCF_000816755.2 Arachis ipaensis
GCTCATGAATGGCAGAAGTAGATTTAATGGAATCTCTATGGTCTCTGTATGAGCCTCAGATTCCCATGGGTCCTCATTAGGGAACTCCATGGAGGCCAATGGACGTCCATTGAGGGCTTCCTCAGTGGAAATCAATGCCTCATCCTCCTCTCCAAGTTTGGCCATGTGAGATGTGTTTATGGCCTTGCACTCTCTTTTTGGATTCTCTTCTGTATTGCTTGGGAGAGTACTAGGAGGGATTTCAGTAACTCTTTTACTCAGTTGACTGACTTGTGCCTCCAAATTTCTAATGGAGGACCTTGTTTCAGTCATGAAACTATGAGTGGTCTTATTTAGATCAGAGATTATGGTTGCTAAGTCAGAGTGGCTCTGCTTAGAATTCTCTGTCTGTTGCTCAGAAGATGATGGAAAAGGCTTGCTATTGCCAAACCTATTTCTTCCACCATTATTATTGAAGCCTTGATTAGTCTTCTGTTGATCCTTCCATGAGAAATTAGGATGATTTCTCCATGAAGGATTATAGGTGTTTCCATAGGATTCTCCCATGTAATTCACCTCTTCCATTGCAGGGTTCTCAGGGTCATAAGCTTCTTCTTTAGATGAAGCTTCTTTAGTACTGCCAGATGCAGCTTGCATTCCAGTCAGACTCTGAGAAATCATATTGACTTGCTGAGTCAATATTTTATTCTGAGCCAATATTGCATTCAGAGTATCAATCTCAAGATCTCTTTTCTTCTGAGTTGTCCCATTATTCACAGGATTTCTTTCAGAAGTGTACATGAATTAGTTTTTTGCAACCATTTCAATGAGTTCCTGGGCTTCTGCAGGCATCTTCTTCAGATGAAGAGATCCACCGGTAGAGTGATTCAATGACATTTTGGATAATTCAGACAGACCATCATAGAATATACATAAGATGCTCCATTCTGAAAGCATGTCAAAAGGACACCTTCTGATCAATTGCTTGTATCTTTCCCAAGCTTCATAGAGGGATTCACCTTCTTTCTATCTGAAGGTTTGGACTTCCACTCTAAGCTTGCTCAACTTTTGAGATGGAAAGAATTTGGCCAAAAAAGCATAGACCAACTTTTCCCAAGAGTTCAGGCTTTCTTTAGGTTGTGAGTCCAACCATGTCCTAGCTCTGTCTCTTACAGCAAAAGGGAAAAGCATAAGTCTGTAGACCTTAGGATTAACCCCATTGGTCTTAACAGTGTCACAGATTTGCAAGAATTCAGCTAAAAACTGATGAGGATCTTCCAATAGAAGTCCATAAAACTTACAATTCTGCTGCATTAAAGAAACTAATTGAGGCTTAAGCTCAAAGTTGTTTGCTCCAATTGCAGGAATTGAGATGCTTCTTCCATAGAAGTTAGAAGTGGGTGCAGTAAAGTCAGCAAGCATCTTCCTTGCATCTCCACCATTGTTGTTATTTTCGGCTGCCATAACTACTTCTTTTTCGAAAATTTCTGTTAGGTCCTCTCCAGAGTTTTGTGCTTTAGCTTCTCTTAGCTTCCTCTTCAGAGTCCTTTCAGGGTCCGGATCAGCTTCAACAAGAATGTTCTTATCCTTGTTCCTGCTCATATGAAAAAGAAGAGAGCAGAAAATAATAGGAATCCTCTATGTCACAGTATAGAGATTCCTTTATATGAGTAGAAGAATAGAAGAAATAGAATGAAGAAGGGAGAAGAAGAATTCGAACACAGAGAGAGGGAGAGGGTTCGAATTTTTAAGAAGAGAAGAAGTGTTAGTAAATAAATAAATAAATAGAAAGAGATGAAAGAGAGAGAATTCGAATTTTAATTCAAAATAAAAGAAAAATATTTTTGTTTTTATTTTAATTATTAGTTAGAATTCAAATTTAAGAAGGGAAATAAAATAAAATTAGAATTCAAAACAATTAGTTAATTAAAAATAATTTTGAAAAAAAATGGTTAGTGATTTTCGAAAATTAGAGAGAGAGAAAAGTAGTTAGGTGGTTTTGAAAAAAAATAAGAAATAGTAAAGCAAACAAAAAGTCAAGTGGTTAATTGAAAAAGATTTGAAAATCAATTTTGAAAAGATAAAAAGTTAGAAAAAGATTTGAAATTAAGTTTTGAAAAAGATATGATTGAAATCTATTTTGAAAAGGATTTGAAAAGAAAATTAAAAAGATTTGATTTTTTTTTAAAATTAAAGTTGATTACTTGACTAACAAGAAACTAAAAGATATGATTCTAGAATTTAAAGATTGATCCTTTCTTAATAGGCAAGTAACAACTTAAAGTTTTTGAATAAGAATATTAAATGTTGGTAATAAATTCGAAAATATGAAATAAAAAGTAAGAAAAAGATTTTGAAAATCAATTTTAAAATTTTCAAAAACAGGAAAGAAAAATGAAAAAGATTTAATTTTTTGAAAAAGATTTGAAAAGATAGAATTTTCAAATTGAAATTTTGACTTGACTAACAAGAAACAACTAAATTTTAAAATTTTTTGACTAAATCAATTCAAAATTTCGAAATTTATGAGTGAAATAAGGGAAAGATATTTTTTTGATTTTTGAATTTTTAATGATGAGAGACAAAAACACAAAAATGAAACAAAACATAAAAATTTAAGATCAAAACAATTAATGCATGCAAGAACACTTTGAATGTCAAGATGAACACCGAGAACACTTTGAAGATCAAGATGAACATCAAGAAGATATTTTTGAAAATTTTTAAGAAAAGAAACACATGCAAGACACCAAACATAGAAATTTTTAAACCTTAGACACTATTAATTCGAAAATGCATATGAGAAACAAGAAAAGACACAAAACAAGAAAAATTGAAGATCAAACAAGGAAAATCATCAAGAACAACTTGAAGATCAAAGAAGAACACAATGCATGAATTTTCGAAAGTTCAAGAAAAATTAAAAACATACAATTGACACCAAACTTAAAATTTGACACAAGACTCAAACAAGAAACATAAAATATTTTTGGTTTTATGATTTTATTAATTTTTTTGTATTTTTCGAAAATTATTTTGGAAAAAGAAAATAAAGAAATTCAAAATTTTTAATAAGAATTCCAGGATTCGTGCAATGTTAGTCTAAAGCTTCGGTCCAATAGAATTAGACATGGCCAACTGGCCAGCCAAGCTTTAGCATATCAATTACAAACATGTCATTTCTACAATGGAAAATTGGAAAGTGGAAACCTCGGTCCAAAAGATTAGACATGGCTTAACAGCCAGCCAAGTTTCAACATATCTCATGAAGCTCTAGAATGCATTCTTAAAAATTCTGAAGAACATTTTTTTTCAAAAATAGAAATAAAAATCTTAAACATAAAATAAAATTACCCAATTTAAGCAACAAGATGAACCATCGGTTGTCCAAACTCGAACAATCCCCGGCAACGGCGCCAAAAACTTGGTGCACGAAATTGTGATTCATACTTTTCACAACTCCGCACAACTAACCAGCAAGTGCACTGGGTCGTCCAAGTAATACCTTACGTGAGTAAGAGTCGATCCCACGGAGATTGTCGGCTTGAAGAAAGCTATGGTCATCTTGTAAATCTCAGTTAGGCGGATTCAAATGGTTATGAGGTTTTGATAATTAAAAGATAAATAAAACATAAAATAAAATAAAGATACTTATGTAATTCATTGGTGGGAATTTCAGATAAGCGTCTGGAGATGCTTTGTTGCTTCTGAACCTCTTCTTTCCTATTGTGTTCTTCCAACCATGCATGCTCCCTTCCATGGCAAGCTGTATGATCCTCTCGGATGAAAAATAACAGGTACGGTTTCTGCACGGCTAATCAACTGTCAGATTTTTCGTCTCAGATGAAAAATACCAGGTACAGCTACCGCACGGCTAATCATCTGTCGGTTCTCACTAGCGTCGGAATAGGACCCTTGTCCTTTTGCACACTGTCATTGCGCCTAACATTCGCAAGTTTGAAGCTCGTCACAGTCATCCCTTCCCAGATCCTACTCGGAATACCACAGACAAGGTTTAGACTTTCCGGATCTCAGGAATGGCTACCAATGGTTCTAGCCTATACCACGAAGATCCTAATCTCACGGACTTGGTCTGTGTATTAGAAACCCAAGAGAATATACTCCAGCTGTCATCCAATGACTACGTTGAACATCATGTAGACCGCTTTGTGGTTGTCAGGCACGCGGATCTTGGCTAAGCGAGTAACGAAGATAGTAGATGATTGTCACGGGTCACCCCTTCATTCTGACTTAACTGAATTAAGTACAAGAGTATATCTTGGAGAAGAAGTAGGCATGAATTGAAGGAAAAATAATAGTACTTGCATTAATTCATGAAGAACAGCAGAGCTCCACACCTTAATCTATGAGGTGTAGAAACTCCAATGTAGAAAATACATAAAAGAAAATAGTCTAGGCATGGCCGTGTGGCCAGCCTCCAAGTCCAAGGATGATAATATCATAATCCTCTAACACAATAGTAAAAAGTGCTATTTGTACTAAACCAGTTACTAGAGATTACATAAAATGAATAACTAAGTGCAGATAGCGCAGAAATCCACTTTCGGGGCCCACTTGGTGTGTGCTTGGGCTGAGTATTGAAGCTTTCACGTGAATAGGCCACTCTTGGAGTTAAACGCCAGCTTGGGTGCCAGTTTGGGCGTTAAACTCCAGTTCTGGTGCCAGTTCCGGCGTTTTACTCCATAAAAGGGTATTTGGTGGGCGTTTAAACGCCAATTTGGGCCATAAAATATCGGGCAAAGTATAGACTATTATACATTTCTGGAAAGTCCAAGATGTCTACTTTCCAACGCAATTAAGAGCACGCCAATTGGGCTTCTTTAACTCCTGGAAATCCATTTCGAGTGCAGGAGGGTCAGAATCCAACAGCATCTGCAGTCTTTTTTCAGCCTCTGAATCAGATTTTTGCTCAGGTCTCTCAATTTTTTAGCCAGAAAATACCTAAAATTATAGAAAAACACACAAACTCATAGTAAATTCCAGAAATGTAATTTTTGCATAAAAACTAATAAAAGTATAATAAAAAGTAACTAAAACATACTAAAAGCTATGTAAAAACAATGCTAAAAAGGGTATAAATTATCCGCTCATCACTGGAGCAGCTGCTTTTCCCCAACAGCCTTGGCATCAAAGTTTAGAAACTTTGTTACCCAATATGCTCTATGTTCCAATTCCACGGGTAAGTGACAAGCCTTACCATAGACAAGTTGGTATGGTGACATTCCAATAGGGGTCTTGAAGGTTGTTCGATAAGCCTAGAGAGCATTATCAAGCTTCCTTGCTCAGTGCTTTCTTGAAGATCCCACAGTCTTGTCCAATATTCTCTTGAGTTCTCTATTGGAAATCTCCACTTGGCTACTGGTTTGAGGATGATATGGAGTGGCCACTTTGTGTTTAATTCCATATTTTTGGAGGAGTGTGTCTAGTTGTTTGTTAAAAAGTGGCTACCACCATCACTTATCAATGCCCTTAGAACATCAAATCTACTAAAGATGTGCTTCTTAAGGAAGCTAAGCACCACTTTATCATTATTAGTAGGCAAAGGAATAGCCTCCACCCACTTGGAAATATAGTCAACGGCCACCAAAATGTAGTTGTTTGAGTAAGAGGAAGGGAATGGTCCCATGAAGTATATGCCCTATACATCAAACAACTCTACTTTTAGGATGGGGTTTTGAGGTAATTCATTCTTCTTTGGTAAGCTCCCAGCCCTTTGGCATGCATCACAATTTATCAAAAATTCTTGTGCATCTTTGAAGATGGTGGGCTAATAGAAATCACATTAAAGGACTTTTGTTGTTGTCCTTTCTACACCAAAGTGCCCACCATACTCAGACCCATGACAATGCCAAAGAACGTCTTGAGTCTCTTCCTCCGAAACACACCTCTGGATTATGCCATTCGAGCACCGATTAAACAAGTAAGGATCATGATAAAAGAAGTACCTAGCATCATGATGTAGCTTTTTGAATTGTTGCTTGGTAAATTCCTTTGGTACTATCCTCCCAACTTTGTAAATGGCCATGTCCGCAAACCATGGTGTCTTGTGAAGCACAAAAAGTTGCTCATCAGGGAATTCCTCAAACAAGGGGGTAGATTATTTTGAGCCTCCAATGGTTCAAATCTAGAGAGGTGATCTGCCACTTGATTTTCAGAGCTCTTCCGGTCCCTAATTTCAATGTGAAACTCTTGTAGAAAAAGCACCCATCTAATCAACCATGGCTTAGAATCCTGCTTAGTCAAAAAAGGTACTTAAGAGCAAAGTGATCAGTGTAAACAATAACCTTTGAACTAACTAAATAGGATCTAAATTTATCAAATAAAAAGACAATAGCTCGTAACTCTTTCTCTGTGGTGGCATAATTCCTTTGAGCCTCATTAAGTACCCTGCTTGCATAGTAAAACATGCAAAAGCCTCTCTTGCCTTTGGCCCAAAGCACCTCCACTTTTTTCTTGTTAACTTCTATGCCTTTGCTTGAGATATGGTGCCCAAGAACTCTACCTTCGGTTACTTGATGTCAGGGCATCTTGGCCAGTTTCACTGACCTTTTCTTTACTGTTTTTAGGTTAGTTTCATCCATTTCCTTAGGAAATAAGCTAGTTTTGGGTAGATATTCACTTACACCTTGATTCAAGCATACATTGTGCATTTTACATTATTTCATGAGGATTTTGCATAAGTTTAGTGACAAATTGTATGTTGCATTACCCATGACTTGGACTAGAACTTTGATGCGCTCTATTGCTTGATTTCAGGACCAAAGGAAGCAAGGAATGGGAGGTAACTTGCAAAGTTAATGAGAAAAGTGATTGCCAATAACGCTCTCAAAGCCATCATTGACCACGTTAAGAGTCACGTTAACTAATTAAGGACAACTCTAACGTGGAGAAGGGAAGTTGAGCCAATGTTAGTGACACTTAACATTGTCACTAACGTTGGCAAATGCTCATAAGTGGCCACGTTAGAGTCCACGTTAACTTAGTTAACGTGGCCTCTAACGTTAGAAAGGGGGAGAAACGCCAACGTTAGTGACATTCAACATTGTCACTAACGTTGGCCTAAGGAGAAACATACCATGTTAACTCCCACGGTAACTTGGTTAACATGGGAGCTAACGTAAGAAGCAAGCATGGTCGACAACGTTAGTGACACCCAACATTGTCACTAACGTTGGAAGCAACCACACAACCCCCCAAGGAGCCACGTTAACTTCCACATTAACTTAGTTAACGTGGAAGCTCTTCCACATTAACTTAGTTAACGTGGAAGCTAACGTTGATGAGTGAAAGAATGGCCAATGTTAGTGACACTCAACATTGTCACTAACGTGAAAGAGGAATGAAGATATCAAGCTAGAAATGCTTTCTCATGCTGGACCAAATTGGGTTTAGATGGGTATGTGACTATAACCCTCTCAATACTTGATTTGGGAAATGCATGTAGTATAATCAGTGACCATACTTCATCTCTTCTCATGAGCAATTGACCAAGGAATTGGCTATTGATCAATATTTGAGAGATTGAATTGCAAGAAATTGTAATTCAATCAATTAAGATTGCCAAGGAGATCAATGAGTGCATTGATTGAGGAAGAGATGAAAATGATCTTGATCCGGAGAATTGCAACATCTCCTAAGCCCAATGAACTCCCCATCTCTGATCTTACCCATTCTCTTTAATTTCTGCCATTTACTTTTATGAGCAAATCCCCCATTCCCATTTACAATTCTGCAATTTATTTTCAGTCATTTATTTCCAGTCCTTTAATTCTAGCATTTACTTTTCTGTTATTTACATTCCCGCCATTTTGTTTTCTGCAACTCTCAACCCAAATTCTGGATTTGCTCAACTAGAACATTCTTCTAATTAAAGTTGCTTGATCAATCAATCCCTGTGGGATTCGACCTCACTCTATTGTGAGTTTTTACTTGACGACAAATTCGGTACACTTGCCGAAGGAAATTTATTGAGAGACAGTTTCCACCCGCATCAAGTTTATGGCGCCGTTGCCCGGGATTGATTGTGCATCAACAATGATTAAATGGGAAGATCACTAGATTGAGCATTTTTATTTTGTGAATTTCATTTTTTGTTTGAGTGATTTACCTTCTATTTTAGTTAAACTTCTTCCCTTCCCCTTCTACTCTTTTGTTTTTTTTTTGTTATTTTCAATTCTGTTTGCTAATCCACTAACTGTTTGATATATTGCATCACCCACAACTAACAGTAATTCTGACAAAAATACTTTCTGCATCTATCTTTTCTTGCTTGCACTTGATGGTTGTATGACAGGGAGAAGAAGCGGGGCTTCAACTTCCTTTGATTCTAAACCTGAGAGGACCTTTCTTAGATTAAGGAGGGAGGCAAGATGAAAGAAAGTGGTTAGTGCTGAGGAAGAAGAGGAATTCTTTGAACCAAACATGGAAGACAACATGGAAAACCATCATGAAGAAGAAGATCACAACCATGGGGGAGGAGGTAGAGCAAATCATGCTGGGGAGGATAGAAGAGTTTTGGGCTCTTACATCAATCCAAACCCAGGCAATTGTGGAAGTAGCATCCAAAAGCCAACAATCCATGCCAACAACTTTGAACTCAAACCACAGCTCATCACCCTTGTTCAGAACAACTGTTCATTTGGAGGAGGTGTTCAAGAAGACCCCAATCAACATTTAACCACCTTCCTGAGAATATGTGACACAGTGAAGTCTAATGGTGTTCATCCTGACGCCTATAGACTGCTCTTATTTCCATTCTCACTTAGGGACAAAGCAGCCAAGTGGTTGGAATCTTTCCCATGGGAAAGCTTGACAACTTGGGAAGACGTGGTGAACAAATTCTTAGCAAGATTTTACCCTCCTCAACGAATCAATAGGCTGAAAGCTGAGGTCCAAACTTTCAGGCAACAAGATGGTGAGACTCTATATGAAGCATGGGAGAGGTTTAAAGACCTAACAAAGAGGTGCCCACCAGATATGTTCAACGAATGGGTGCAGCTGCACATTTTCTATGAAGGGCTCTCTTATGAGTCAAAGAAGGCCGTAGACCATTCATCCGGAGGATCTTTGAACAAGAAGAAGACTATTGAGGAAGCCATAGATGTTATTGAAACAGTAGCAGAGAACGACTACTTCTATGCTTCCGAAAGAGGGAACACAAGAGGAGTAATGGAGCTAAACAATGTAGATGCTCTGTTGGCCCAAAACAAGCTCATTACCCAGCAGCTGGCTGACCTCACCAAGAAGATGGAGATGAACCAAGTAGCAGTAATCTCCACTTCGTCAACAACCCAAGAAGGAGTGAATGAAGAAGCAGAGGGTAGTCAGGAGCAAGCCAACTACATTGAGAATTCACCAAGGAAAAACTATGATCCATACTCCAAGACCTATAACCCTGGATGGAGAAACCACCCAAACTTTGGGTAGAGAAGTGAGCAAGATCAAAACCAAGACCAGAGATGTTATAACTCCAACAACAATGTAGCTCACTAGCAATTCACACAGAGGACATCTCAACACCCCCACAACAATACTTCTCCACACGCTTATCAAAACCAAAACAGCACATCTGCTCCGAATCACCCATCAATTGATGACAAGCTCTCTAAGATCGAAACCTTAATTGAAGGAGTATGCAAAGACATTCGAAACAGTAAAGCATTCAGAGAGGAAGTGCAGTCAAACATGCAGAATCAAAATGCTGCCATCAAGAAACTGGAGACACAAATTAGCTATCTATTTAAGCAACTTCCTAACCACAACCTTTGCTACGATGCCAGTTTAAGCAAAAGGGAGGAGTGTCAAGCTATCACACCTAGGAGTGGGAAGGAACTGAAGGAACTGCCCCGAGGCTCTTTGTGACTTAGGGGCCAGCATCAATTTGATGTCAGTAGCTATGATGAGAAAGATGAAAATTGAGGAGGCTAAACCAACAAAAATGTCCCTACAACTGGCAGACCGATCGTTCAAATTCCCTCACGGGATAGTAGAGGATTTGCTGGTAAAAGTGGGAGATTTCATATTTCCAGCAGATTTTGTGGTGCTGGACATGCAGGAGGACGCCAAGACTTCCATCATCTTAGGAAGGCCATTCTTGGCCACTGCTGGAGCTGTCATTGATGTTCAGAAGGGTGACCTCACCCTGAGATTACACAATGAAAAGATGACATTCAATGTGTTCAAGGCCATGAGTTACCCACCAGAACAATTGGGGGAATGCATGAGGTTAGATGCACTTGAGGATGAAGTGTAGGAGAATTTTGAAGAAGAAGAACCTGAAGAGGACGAGAGATTGGTGGAGGAAGAATCTGAAGCAAGTGAAAAGGTGGCCACAGCAGAAATACATATACCAGATGCACCAAAGGAAGGGAACGAAAAGTCAGAAGCACCCAAACTTGAACTCAAAGCACTGCCACCCACTCTCAAATATGCATATCTAGGAGAAAATGAAAACTACCCAGTGATCATAAATTCATCCCTCAGTCAAGATCAAGAGGACGAGCTACTCAAGGTGCTGCGGGAGCATAAGGATGCCATTGGATGGACCCTTGCTGACTTGAAGGGAATCAGTTCAGCCATATACATGCATAAAATACTGTTGGAAGATGATGCTAAGCCATCCATTCAATCCCAAAGAAGGCTGAACCCAATCATGAAGGAAGTGGTACAGAAAGAGGTTATGAAGCATTGGCAAGGAGGGGTCATATACCCAATTTCGGACAGCCCTTGGGTTAGCCCCATACATGTTGTGCCAAAGAAGGGAGGGATCACGGTGGTTACCAATGAGAAGAATGAGCTCATACCTACAAGGACCGTCACAGGATGACGGATGTGCATAGACTACAGTTTGCACATTTGAAAATGAGGTTATCCTCTGCTCCTATCATTTCCCCACCTGATTGGAACCTACCATTTGAATTGATGTGTGATACATCTGATTTTGCAGTTGGGGCAGTGTTAGGACAAAGGAAAGATAACTTAGTTCGTGTGATATACTATGCTAGCAAAGTCCTTAATGAAACTCAAAGAAATTATACCGCTACTGAAAAGGAGTTGCTAGCAATAGTTTTTGCATTCGACAAATTTAGATCATACCTCATTGGTGCTAAAGTGATTGTCTTTACAGATCACACAGCACTTAAATATTTGTTTGCTAAGCAAGAATGAAAGCCAAGACTAATAAGGTGGATATTACTGTTGCAGGAATTTGATATTGAAATCAGAGACGAGAAAGGAGTGGAGAACAAGGTGGCAGATCACCTATCCAGAATCCCTCATGATCAAGGTGGAGGAAATGATACAAATGTGAACGAGCTCTTCCCTGATGAGCAGTTGATGACAGTTCACAAAGCACCATGGTTTGCAGATATTGCAAATTTCAAGGCAACTGGGGCATTACCCCCAGGGATCAATAAACATCAAAAAAAGAAGCTCATGAATGATGCAAAATACTTTGTCTGGGACGAGCCATATCTCTTCAAGAAATGTTCAGATGGAATCCTTAGAAGATGTGTTTCGGAAGAAGAGGGAAGAGAAGTCCTGTGGAATTGCCACGATTCATGTTATGGCAGGCACTTTGGAGGGGACAGAACTGCAGCAAAGGTGTTACAAAGCGGATTCTTTTGGCCCACTCTTTTCAAGGATGCCAAGGAACTAGTAAAAAGCTGCAATGAATGCCAAAGATCTGGAAACTTACCCAAAAGAAACGCCATGCCACAAAATTTCATCTTGGAACTGGAACTGTTTGATGTGTGGGGAATACGATGATAAAAGAGCGCTCTGTTGGGAGGCAACCCAACCTCAGGTAGTTTCACTTTCATCTTTATTTCAATAAAAAATCACAAGTGGTTTCCCCTGTATTGTAAGGAGCTAAGTTTGGTGTTCCACACCAGAACAATCCAAGAGTGATGGTGAAATTCTAAGTTTGGTGTTCCACCAAAGGACATTGGTTAGAATTACACTCCACTCCAAAAGAACATTGCTAGCTCCATCCAATCAAGAGAAACCACTTAGATGTAGTTAGACTATAGGTGATCATTGCTTTGTTGACAATAAGATATGAGGTTCTCTGCATATGTGCAATGTTTGCACTGGGCAAGGAACTAAGTTTGGTGTTCACACACCAAATTGAGTTCAAAAAGCACCAGCATACATGCAAGCTAACTATGTCTCAAGTGCTTTGGGAACAGGCAACTTCCAGTAACCTTGCAGGAATCTTATGAGGAAATGGTGCACCTCCACCCAAAGAAGCGAGGTAGCAAAAACTAGGATGATGACAAAGAGAGAGGGGCAACCAGAAATCATCACCCGAAGGTTGTATTGTTACTTAATTCCATTGTACTCAGAATTGTTGAAAGTTGGAAGTCCGAATGCACTTTTGATTTGTAGTTACTCGTAGTTGAACCCTTTTTAAATTCTGTCTTTTAAGTTCTGAATAGGTCTATGTGCACTAGTCTTTATGTCACTGCATCCCTAATTTACTTACTTGTATGCTTGTCCCTTTTAATCAAATGGAGAGAATGTTTATGTTTCAAAAGACCAGAGTGGAGTTCACACTATGGAGTACATTCATGAGTTTGTAGTATGATCATAAGTTAGCTAAGTTGGTTCAACCATAAGGTGGGATGACAACTATCTGGCCTGAATACTTTCCTTTGAATATACTCATGAGACTAAGTATATGACAAGATCCTAATAAGAGAAAGAGAAAATAATAATGAAAGTGGAAAAACAAAAGAAAAAGAGTAAGCAATAAGGCTAGGCACCAATGGTTTTGATCTTAAGATATGTGTCTGTGGTGTTCCTGTGTGAGGGATCTACTTGGATGAATAAGCTCTTAGGGGTGCTTTATCACTTGGTAACTTGGGTTAACTAATCCGGGATTATCAGCTGAAAGTCCATTATCAAGAGTAACCCTCACCACAGAGCATTTAGTAACCCAAAGAGGTGCTGGACACCAAGGTCTCAAGAAGGAAAATAAATGAACTATGTGCCTGTGGTGTGTATGTATGGGGGAGAGACTTGAGCAAGTAAGTCCTTAGGGGTGCTTCAACACCTAGCACCTTGAACCAACTGGTTCGGGAGTGTTGGCTGAAAGCTTATCTTAAAAAGTTGCCCCCTTACAGAGCACTTAGCCTAAGAACACCAATAAGCTCTGAAATGACAATAAAGGGACCAATGAATAAAAGTCTCATGGGATGTAAGCAAAGTGAGTGGTTAGCACATGATAAAGGTCTGAAAGCCAGTAAAAGAATGAACCTAAGTTGCTATGCATGAAACCACCATAAAATCAGGGATATGACTTCCACAAGAATTACTCATTGCTCTTGGCATTCCATTCATCATTCTCTTATTCCAGTACTTGCTTAGG
>NC_029790.2:82902335-82902682 GCF_000816755.2 Arachis ipaensis
TGTGCATTTTACATTATTTCATGAGGATTTTGCATAAGTTTAGTGACAAATTGTATGTTACATTGCCCATGACTTGGACTAGAACTTTGATGCGCTCTATTGCTTGATTTCAGGACCAAAGGAAGCAAGGAAACTTGCAAAACTTGCAAAGTTAATGAGAAACGTGATTGCCAATAACGCTCTCAAAGCCATCATTGACCACGTTAAGAGTTACGTTAACTTGAACTCTAACAACTCTAACGTGGAGAAGGGAAGTTGAGCCAACGTTAGTAACACTTAACATTGTCACTAACGTTGGCAAACACTCATGAGTGGCCACGTTAGAGCCCACGTTAACCTAGTTAACG
>NC_029790.2:82902715-82904380 GCF_000816755.2 Arachis ipaensis
AGTGACATTCAACATTGTCACTAATGTTGGCCTAAGGAGAAACATACCACGTTAACTTGGTTAACGTGGGAGCTAACGTAAGAAGCAAGCATGGTCGACAACGTTAGTGACACCCAACATTGTCACTAACGTTGGAAGCAACCACAAAACCCCCCAAGGAGCCACATTAACTTCCACATTAACTTAGTTAACGTGGAAGCTAACGGTGATGAGTGAAAGAATGGCCAACGTTAGTGACACTCAACATTGTCACTAACGTTGGGGATGGCTAAGCATGGCCACGTTAGAAGCCACGTTAACCTAGTTAACGTGGACTCTAACGTGAGACATAGGGGCACCTTGGAACGTTAGTGACAATGTTGAGCGTCACTAACGTTCTCGAAGGATGGCAAGCCCACGTTAAAGAGCCACGTTAACTAAGTTAACGTGGGCTCTAACGTGGGAACAAAGAGGGCTTTTCAAAGTTATTGGGAATGTTAAGTCTCAATAACGTGTGTGAAGGACTTAGAGGCAACGTTAGTGGCAACGTTTGTTCTACTAACGTTGAAGTTAACGTGGCTTTTACTTAGGAACGTTAGTGAGAAAGTTGATTGTCACTAATGTTCTCGAACTCATATTTTCACTAAATGTTAACACCCCTAACGTCCTGAGCTAAAGTCTCTGTCCACTTCACATTTTCTCTCTGCAAGTAAAGCTAAGCCCAAATGAAGAAGAGAACTGCTTCAAACGCAAGATCCAAAGGCCCAAGACTTGAAGAGCCAACTAGAAGATCAGAGAAGTAGTTTATATAGGAGTAGCTTTGAATTGTTGAAGGAGTTCTGGAAAGTTGGAAAAGAGAACTACTCTCTGTATTTTACCTTCTCTGCATTCTTCTAGTTTTATGATGTATTCTCCATCTTTGTTTTCATTTTCTAGAGCTATGAACAACTAAACCCCTTTCATTGGGTTAGGGAGCTCTGTTGTAATTTGATGGATCAATACTAATTTTTATTATTCTTCTTCTATCTTTTCTCTTGATTTTACTTGAAAGCTTTCGATCTTCATCCAATTGAGTAGTTATCTTGGAAAAGAAGCTATTCAAACTTGGATCTCTTCTGAACCTTGAAAGAGGAATGAAGAGATCAAGCTAGAAATGCTTTCTCATGCTGGACCAAATTGGGTTTGGATGGGTATGTGACTATAACCCTCTCAATACTTGATTTGGGAAATGCATGTGGTATAATCAGTGACCATACTTCATCTCTTCTCATGAGCAATTGACCAAGAAATTGGCTATTGATCAAGATTTGAGAGATTGAATCGCAAGGAATTGCAATTCAATCACTTAAGATTGCCAAGGAGATCAATGAGTGCATTGATTGAGGAAGAGATGAAAATGAACTTGATCCGGAGAATTGCAACATCTCCTAAGCCCAATGAACTCCCCATCTCTGATCTTACCCATTCTCTTTAATTTCTGCCATTTACTTTTATGAGCAAATCCCCCATTCCCATTTACAATTCTGCAATTTATTTTCAGTCATTTACTTCCAGTCCTTTAATTCTAGCAATTACTTTTCTGTTATTTACATTTCCGCCATTTTATTTTCTGCAACTCTCAACCCAAATCCTGGATTCGCTCAACTAGAACATTCTTCTAATTAAAGTTGCTTGATCAATCAATCC
>NC_029790.2:82904468-82955427 GCF_000816755.2 Arachis ipaensis
AAAGTTGGAAAAGAGAATTACTCTCTGTATTTTACCTTCTCTGTATTTTTCTAGTTTTATGATGTATTCTCCATTTTTGTTTTCATTTTCTAGAGCTATGAACAACTAAACCTCTTTCATTGGGTTAGGGAGCTCTGTTGTAATTTGATGGATCAATACTATTTTTCATTATTCTTCTTCTATCTTTTCTCTTGATTTTACTTGAAAGCTTTCGATCTTCATCCAATTGAGTAGTTATCTTGGAAGAGAAGCTATTCAAACTTGGATCTCTTCTGAACCTTGAAAGAGGAATGAAGAGATCAAGCTAGAAATGCTTTCTCATGCTGGACCAAATTGGGTTTGGATGGGTATGTGACTATAACCCTCTCAATACTTGATTTGGGAAATGCATGTGGTATAATCAGTGACCATACTTCATCTCTTCTCATGAGCAATTGACCAAGGAATTGGCTATTGATCAAGATTTGAGAGATTGAATTGCAAGAAATTGTAATTCAATCAATTAAGATTGCCAAGGAGATCAATGAGTGCATTGATTGAGGTAGAGATGAAAATGTACTTGATCCGGAGAATTACAACATCTCCTAAGCCCAATGAACTCCCCATCTCTGATCTTACCCATTCTCTTTAATTTCTGCCATTTACTTTTATGAGCAAATCCCCCATTCCCATTTACAATTCTGCAATTTATTTTCATTCATTTATTTTTAGTCCTTTAATTCTAGCATTTACTTTTCTATTATTTACATTCCCGCCATTTTATTTTCTTCAACTCTCAACCCAAATTCTGGATTCGCTCAACTAGAACATTCTTCTAATTAAAGTTGCTTGATCAATCAATCCTTGTGGGATTCGACCTCACTCTATTGTGAGTTTTTACTTGACGACAAATTCGGTACACTTGCCGAAGGAAATTTGTTGAGAGACAGTTTCCACCCGCATCATTACTATGAAATGACATTTCTCCCAATTTAAAACTATATTAGTTTCTTAGCACCTTTTCAAGACCAAGGCTCGATGTTGCAAGCATCCCTCAAAGGGATCACCAAAAACAGATAAGTCATCCATAAAAACCTCAATAAATTTTTCAATCATATAAGAGAAGATGGAAAGCATGCACCTTTGGGAAATGATCCTTCCCTGTGGCCGTGTTTAGCCTCTTATAGTCAATGCACATCCTCCAACCCGTCACGGTCCTTGTAGGAATCAGCTCATTCTTGTTATTGGCCACCACTATGACGCCCCTTTTTTTGGGAACACCTTGTACTAGACTCACCCAAAGGCTATCAGAGATCAGATAAATAATGCCAGCTTCCCCTAGCTTTATCACTTCTTTTTGAACCACCTTTCATTACAGTCACTACAAGAAAACAGCTCTATTGCCATGCTTTTAAAACGTGGCGAAAAGTTGAAAAAAGTGTGCCGATAGCTTTTCGCCACACTTTTTGAGATACCGCCACGCTTTTGAAAGGGTGACCTCTTAAAGGGTGGCGGTTGCTCTATCGCCACGTTTTTGGTGACCTATCGCCGCACTTTTTATAGATTGCCACGTTTAAAAGCGTGGCCACATGTGAGATAGGCCACGCTTTTGAAACGTGCCAATAGAGAGAGATACGGCCATGCTTTTAAAGCGTGGCAATAGCGAGATACGGCCACACTTTTAAAGCGTGGCGATAGCGAGATACGGCCACGCTTCTAAAGCGTTGCGATAGCCTAATTAAGTTTAAAAAAAATCATTATTTTGACTTTACTTTCATCGCTGCACTATAAATTTTTAGTCCTTTTTTATTACCAAACCTATAAATATAGTATGCAATTTTTATTACAAGAAAATTCAAACAGTAATTAGTGATATATATAATTTTTGCTATAATTATTTTATACATTAAAAAACTAATACTCAAATACAAAATAAATCTTGAGTTTAAATTCTAAAACTAAAAACTGAAGAAAAATACAAAAACAATACCACTTAAACCCCAAGTCCTTTGTTGTTCCTCCTTTCTCTAGCCGTGTCAAACTTCCTTCTCTTGGATCGTACATAAGGCTTGGGGATTGTGTTGTTGAACTGGAAGTCATAGAAGGCCTTCCCCCTTTGCATAACCAGTACAGAGCATCTAATGCAGAAAATAAAAAAGAACAATAAGCTCATACAACAATCAAAATATGCAATTTAGAAATAGCAAAATCAACAAGGGAACACAAAACATGTTTAGAAATTTCCTTAACTGGAAACTAAATATTCACTCTCTCAACTAGAATTACTTAGCATGTCTTTGATTATGATAGTAGAAATCCACCTCATATGAACTTAAAGCTAATTAAATACCACGTTCAATTAATTTTGAATTCTGAATCTTTAATCCAAGTTTTGGCAGAAATGGTGAATCACTTCATTCAGAATTTGGAATAAAATGAAATAGTTTGGAGGCATTTTTTTTCACTAAATTTATGTTAATTAAATGAAACATCGAAGAAGTGGTATGAAAGGCAAAGGTTTACCTGTCGTAAAGGCCAGCTCCAGCATAACCTTCTAGGTCTTCACCATTGGAATCATATCGAAAAATAATTGACCGTCTAATGAACAGGCCAACAGGTTTGCTAGGATATCCCAAGATCTAGAGAAGCCGAAAACCACGTTCATGCAAAATAACAAAAAATTCATGCAACAGATGTAGTACTGGTACGGGTAATTTCCCATGTTTACTCTGATTTTCTTTTACTTGATCATTCATACAATAATGTGATTGTGTTGGTGCTAGGTTATTTCCCCATATGCAACACGTTAAAAATGATCTATGTAGTCAATAATGGGAAAATTCTTGACTGTAGTAGTTGTCGTTGTGACATAATCTTAAAAGAGAATGATAACTAAGGATACGGATTTTACTGAAAAAGAGGGGTCATTAAAAAATTTCCTGAGGGGAGTTCAAATCATGTTTTTTGCTTATAAAACTCAAAGCACGTCCGGGATAAGCTCCGACGAGTGTTTCTCCGAGCCCCTTTACCACCTATGTCAAAAAATTTTGACACTTAATGTCTTGCTGCTTTTGTCCTTTCAATTCTTTTTTCAAATAAATATGTATCTCGAAGTGTATGGAGGCATAAGTTCAAAAACATAAAATCAATCAATTATACCTCAGTATATATTTCTGATGTGTCTCCAGAGGACGGATTGGTTGTGTGGATGACAAAAGCATAGTCCGCATTTATCACTTCCTGTACAAGGACAGCCATGGAAAGACACTCGTGGTCGAGTTTTACTTTTCTTGTGCTGAAGTATGCTCTTTCGTTCCACTTTGAGCCCCAGACCTTTTTGGAGAAACAAGAAAAAAAAATCACAGAGGAGCATTACAAAGATAATTTTTCCTAAAATTTTAAATCAAGTTGAACAAATCATCTTCAATTACAGTCGACATTTGTTTGATCACACATTGCTAAAACATCCAACTGTAACAATTTGAGAAAATTTAAGTAATTCAATGAGGAAAGAGGAAAATCAACAGAGCAGATTGCTCGTAAAATTGTACTAGAACTGAGTTGAGCCTAACCAACCTAAAAGCAAACTCTAAGGGAGGGTTGGCCAAGACTTAAGTCTATCTAGTCCTTATCTCTAGGCAAGGTGGGACTAATGACCTGGAGCATGAAATTTGATTGACTAGACATATAAAGGGTAGACCAATAAGGCAATAACAACAATTAAACATACTTTGATACCATATTACGGAATAAACTTAACCCCAAAAGCTACCTATAGGGGAAAGTTACACATGACTTATAAAAGCTACCTATTACAATGATATTTAATTATATATTAACATATCAACAAAAGTAAGTGATATAATCGATTACATAATAAAATCTTCTTATAACGAGAATGTATTAAAATTATTCTCTTATTTGTAATAACTAAAGCTAATTATTTTTACAGTTACGAAATGTACACTAAGCATTGACTATTGACTGATATACTGTAAAAAATTGGTCTTATATAAACTTTCTAGTAATTTATTATACAAAAGCAATTTTTCTTTTATACAATCTAAACAAAACATATTATCACAAAATCACTTTTTATTCATCGAAACATTAAATTGAGCTTATCATAATCGATTATAAAAGAAAATCTATTACACTTGAGAAATTTTAGTGAAACAACTATCTCAGATAAGAAAAATTTTACACACACGTAAGCCTCACCTTTTTTATAGCTTTCCATGCTTGCTCCCAGCGCTGTTCCCATTCATCACCTGGCTAGGGCATTCCAGAACTCTTCATCTTAGTTTTCAACTCCTCTACCTGAAAATAATATCCAATTAGGTAGGGATAGTTATATAAATCAAATAATGCCTTCAGGATCTATCAAAAATCAAAAACCAGATTTTCAATAAATTTGTTTAGACTTTGGCATAAGACCTTTCATATTCAAGTGCAACTATAATATTCAAAAGAAAGAGATATATTCCCTGTGACATGTAACTGTTATGCCTAATTCTAAAAAGAACATACCAACTTGGATGGTGCATTCAACTCTAAAACAGTTTCACGGATATCCTTGAGGGCACTGAAATCCTCTTCAGTTAACTTCCTTTTGAGAATATTGATCTTATCAGCCACTGCCTGTTAGTTAACATAGCGTCCAAACTTTCATTTAATTATTAGAAACACTTGCATATAATATTAAAAAATGGGTTAAAGTAATAGCTGTTGCACATGCATTTACAAAATTTTAGATATTGATTCCAAACAACAATAAAGGTTCAACATATAAGTTTGCCACTGCCAGAATGCTATCTTAATACACCTAAACTATAATAATAAATGAGTAACATTTTGTCATAAGAATTGAATTTACGATCATATGGTTCAAATTCAAATTTACTTTTGTTTGTGCCTGCATGTGTGTTCATACACTGCGTCGAGCTATCCGACCTGGGGTGATCAAGAACAAAGCAACCGACCTCTTCCTTAGAAGAGTTCGGCCAAATCGCTACAAAGGCCCAAACAAAGGAACACAGCCCAATCTAAAGGCAGCCAAAGCCTAGAAAGATAAAGGCAGTTCCCCTTAAAGATAAAGATGACTTCACTTAAAAATAAGATAAGATAACTAACTTATCTTATCAAGAAGGTCACTCAACACTACTATAAATATACTGGAGCACCCAAGTATAACTCATACTCTGATTCTACTAAAAACCTGCTTAAAGCCCATGCTAACTTAAGTATCGGAGTCTCTTGCAGGTACCACCACCCTCCGGTGATAAAGGATCAGCAGCACCCCCAAGTCCAACAAGTCGGATACGTTAGCTTCGGCCACCACAGCAGATCTCATCCGAGATCGACCTTCGGTTTCAGGTAACCCTCGGAACATTGGGGTCGTTGCCGGAGAACCTGGAAGTCATCCCATCATCATGGCGGACGACCATGACAATGACCACAATTCTGGTTTAGAAGAAAGAACTCCGCTTAAAAACACGGATACCACATCAAAAGATGTGCCTCAAAACAAGGGGGATAAATAACCCTCCAACACAAACACAGAAATCTTGGAAGCCATCCGAGAACAACAAAATCGGCTCAAACAGGTCGAACAAGAGGCTGAACATCAGCGAGAAGTTGAAAGAGACCTCCGCAGAGAAACTAGGCGATGACGAGATCTAGAGGATAAGTTGCTAAAGCTCGAAGCCGACCTCAAGACCAGAACTACTCATTCTAACCAAAGGACAACTCCCACAAGGATCAAGATCCCTTTAGCAAAGTGATCATGAAAGCTAAAGTTCCAAAGGATTTTAAAGCTCCCGACATGACGTCATATGACGGTACCTCGGATCCCAGCCATCATTTCAGCAATTTCAGGAGCAGAATGTATCTCACCGACGCCTGGGATGCCGTTCGATGCAAAGCCTTCCCGACAACCCTGACAAAAACAGCAATAAAGTGGTTCGACAGTTTGCCTCCCAGGTCCATCACAAGTTTTGACGACTTAGCCAAAAAATTCTTTGCCGGATTCTCCATTCAGAAGGACAAAGCCAAACACAGCCCGAGCCTATTAGGGATCAAGCAAGGAGAGTGGGAAAGTCTTCGCAACTACATGGAAAGATTCAATAAAGCGTGTTTGGATATACAAAGTCTGCCAATAGAAGCAGCCATCATGGGTCTCATCAATGGCCTAAGAGAAGGACCCTTTAGCCACTCCATATCATAAAAGCATCCAACATCCTTGAACAAGGTACAAGAGCAAGCAGAAAAGTACATTATCTTGGAGAAAAACTCACGACTAGGAGAGACCTCTAAATCTGGATTCTCCTACCCATCTGGGGACAAGGACAAAGAGTCCAAGAAGAAAGAAGATCAACCCAGTGGAAAGCCGAGAAAATACCACAATTACACCCCTCTTCAGGTGTCTCTTCTAGATGTTTACCGCAAAATATGCAACACTGAGAAGATCCCTCCACCTCGCCCAATCAAAAGCAAAAAAGGAGGGGGAAATCGGACAGAGTACTGTGAGTACCATCGAATTTACGGATATCTCACTAGAAGAATGTCATAGAGAAGTTGGCAAGAGAGGGTCGACTAGATCGGTACTTAGCTAACAAGACGGATGAACCAAGAAAAAGAAGAAGGGATGAAGAGGTCGGACGGACTGAACGATGATTTGTGAAGAATTGTCGTGTCGGTATAGAATTTCACACAAAATGAATTTTCGTTGCAAGTATAGTTCTACACCAACAAACAATCCTCCCAATAAAAAATTTGGTTGTCACATGTACAAACCCCAATGAAAAATAACCGAAGTATTTAGACTCCGGGTCGTCTCACAAGGAATTGCAATGAAGTGGTCAATTATTGACTATGAAGAACAAGGGGGGTTTGATTTGATAAGACGACAAGAAATTAAATGACAAGAAAGTAAATCAAGCAATTAACTAAAGAAAGCAAGTGATAAGGAGAGACATTCATGGCAAGAATTGAGAATATAGGCTTTCTATCCTAGTCATACAATGATTAATTCATCTTATTTAGTCAACTCCAACACATAGGGAGAAAGTCAAACAAGATTAATCAATCATACCACAATAATAAACAAGAATTTATCTTATTTTGTCATCTCCAATATTGGAAGAAGATATAGGTTATCTTCCATGAGAGAAAGTCAAACAAGACTAGTTAATCTCAAATCAAAAGTCCTAATAAACTCACTAATTGAATTAGTAAAAGATTAGCGTTATTGAAAATGATATTAACTAACAACTCTAGATCACCAACATAAGTTGGGTTTTCATGACTCAAGATTGCCTAATTACTCTTTCCAAGCCAAAAATGCTCAAAATCTACTCTAAAGTCCAACCAAGCATTTTATCAAACACTTGAAAGGCATAAAAGGAAAGCATAATAAATGACAAGAAATAGTAAAATCTACCAACTACAAATTTAAAGGTGGTGCACGAAATTGTGATCATCAACAATGGCGCCAAAGACTTGGTGCTCTCAAACGTGAATCACACTTTGTTACAACTTCGCACAACTAACCAGCAAGTGCACTGGGTCGTCCAAGTAATAAACCTTACGTGAGTAAGGGTCTATCCCACGGAGATTGTCGGCCTGAAGCAAGCCATGGTCACCATGTAAATCTCAGTCAGGCGGATTCAAATGGTTTTAGAGATTTGATAATTAAAAGATAAATAAAACATAAAATAAAGATAGACATACTTATGTAATTTATTGGTGAGAATTTCAGATAAGCGTATAGAGATGCTTTTGTTCCTCCTGAACCTCTGCTTTTCTGCTGTCTTCATCCAATCCTTCATACTCCTTTCCATGGCAAGCTTTATGTTGGGCATCACCGTTGTCAATGGCTACATCCTGTCCTCTCAGTGAAAATTGTTCAATGCGCTGTCACTGCATGGCTAATTATCTGTCGGTTCTCGATCATACTGGAATAGGATTCAATACTCCTTTTGCGTCTGCCACTACGCCCAGCACTCGCGAGTTTGAAGCTCGTCACAGCCATCCCTTCCCAGATCCTACTCGGAATACCACAGACAAGGTTTAGACTTTCTGAATCTCAGGAATGGCCGTCCATGGATTCTAACTTATACCACGAAGATTCTAATATCTCGGACTCGGTCCCCTGTATTAGATACCTAAGAGATACTCATTCTATCTCATCTTCATGTAGAACAGAATTGGTTGTCAGGCACACGTTCATAGGTGAGAATGGTGATGAGCGTCACATAATCATCACATTCATCATGTTCTTGGGTGCGAATGAATATCTTAGAATAGGAATAAGCTTGAATCAAATAGAAAAACAATAGTACTTTGCATTAATTCATGAGGAACACAGAGCTCCACACTTTAATCTATGGTGTGTAGAAACTCTACCGTTGAAAATACATAAGTGATAATGGTCCAGGCATGGCCGAATGGCCAGCCCCCATAAAGGTCTAAGATAGCATAAAACTGATCAAAGATGGAAGATGTCTAACACAATAGTAAAAAGTTCTATTTATACTAAACTAGTTACTAGGGTTACAGAAATAAGTAAGTGATGCAGAAAATCACTTCCGGGTCCACTTGGTGTGTGCTTGGGCTGAGCATTGAAGCTTTCATGTGTAGAGGTCTTCCTTGGAGTTAAACGCCAGTTTGTAACCTATTTCTGGCGTTTAACTCTGCTTTGCAACCTGTTTCTGGCGTTTAACTCCAAAATAGGGCAGAAAGTTGTCGTTGAACGCCAGTTTGCGTCATCTATAATTGGGCAAAGTATGGACTATTATATATTGCTGGAAAGCCCTGGATGTCTACTTTCCAACGCAATTCAGAGCGCGCCATTTGGACTCCTGTAGCGCCAGAAAAGTCACTTTGAGTGCAGGGAGGTCAGAATCCAACAGCATCTGCAGTCCTTCTTCAACCTCTGAATCTGATTTTTTCTCAAGTCCCTCAATTTCAGCCAGAAATTACCTGAAATCACAGAAAAACACACAAACTCATAGTAAAGTCCAGAAATATGATTTTTATTTAAAAACTAATAAAAATATATTAAAAATTAATCAAATCATACTAAAAACTATGTAAAAACAATGCCAAAAAGCGTATAAATTATCCGCTCATCACAAGGAAAGTAAATCAACAATTCAAATCATCAATTAAAAGAACATCAACATTAAATTACATTAAATGTAAACAAGATCCAACATGAGCATTCATAAATATAAAGAGACATAAAAGTAAAATTAACTTAAAAACTAGGAAGAATAGAGTAGTAGAAACAAGAAATTGGAAAAGAAACAAGATGAAATCAAGAAATCATGCCTAGATCTAAGATGGATTAACCTAACCTAATTCTAGAGAGAAGAGGAAGCTTCTCTCTCTAGAAACTAACCTACATGATGCTATACTACCAAACAATTGCTCCCCCTTACCCAAGCTTGAATTCTGCATGAAATAGCATTAGAAATGAGTTGGGTTGGGCCCAAAGTGCTTCAGAAATCGCTGGGGGCGATTTCACTTTAGTGGGCCACGAGCAGCATCGGCGCGCATGCATACATGGCGCGTGTGCACCCCTATACGCGAAGCAACATATGGCAAATATTATATCATTTCGAAGCCCCGGATGTTAGCTTTCCAAAGAAACTAGAATCGCTTCGTTTGGACCTCTGTAGCTCAAGTTATGGTCAATTGAGTGCGAAGAGGTCGGGCTTGACAGCTTTACGATTCCTTCATTTCTTCATGAGTTCTCCCACTTTGCATGCTTTGCTCCTCACTTCTTCCATCCAATACTTGCCTTATGAACCTGAAATCACTCAACAAACATATCAAGGCATCGAATAGAATTAAAGTGGATTAAATCTATCTATTTTAAGGCCTAAAAAGCATGTTTTCACATTTAAGCACAAATCAAAGGAGAATTATAAAACCATGCTATTTTATTGAATAAATGTGAGAAAAGGTTATAAAATCCCCCAAAATAAGCACAAGATAAACTACAAAATCGGGGTTTATCAAACGACCACCTCACACTCCTGAGAGACATGTCCACATGATAAATGGAGGATTCGCAGGAGGAGGAATCTATAAATCTTCTCGCAAAAGACACCTAAAAGAAGTATATCATGTCGGGACAAGATTTTTCCATGGTCATTACTATCATATTGGCCAACGCTAAGCTTCACAGGACACTAGTAGACCAAGGAAGCTCTGCAGACATCTTGTTCAAATCCGCCTTCGACAAACTAGGCTTACAAGAAAAAGAACTCAGAGCATATCCGAATAGCTTATTCGGGTTGGGAGATACTCCAATCCAACCACTTGGATACATCTCACTACATACAACCTTCGAAAAGGGAACCCGGTCAAGGACATTCAACATAGACTATATAGTAGTCGACGTGAGCTCAGCCTACAATGCCCTAATAGCTCGCAGCAGTAGTTTCAACTCCACATTTATGTATGAAGTTCCCAACTTCAGAAGGGATTGCCACGATAAAAGGAGACCAAAAAATTGCGCGACGCTGTTACAATGAAAGTCTGAACCTCAAAGGCAACCCCAAAGGAGAGGAAGTCAACACCATTGAACTCGGGGGAGTTCGAGCTCGTGAAGAATCCCTCCCACAACCTGAAGGCGAGACTAAAGAGGTCCAAATCGGTGATGCTCAGGATAAAACGACAAATATTGGGGGAACCTTGAAAAGAGACCTGAAGGAGTCTCTGATACAATTCCTAAAGGAGAACGCCGATCTCTTTGCATGGAAGGCCGCAGACATGCCAGGAATAGATCACAAACTAATGTGCCACAAACTAGCGGTATACCCAGGATCTCGGCCAGTGCAGCAGAAGCGTAGGAAACTCAGACCAGAAAAGTCCCAAGCTGTGGAAGAGTAGGTGCAAGCCTTACTGGAGGCAGGATTCTTAAGAGAAGTCAAATACCCACTATGGCTAGCCAACGTTGTCTTGGTAAAGAAGTCAAATGGGAAGTGGTGGATGTGTACTGACTACACCGACCTCAATAGATCCCTACCCACTACGAAGTATTGACGCTCCAGTGGATGCATCTTCAGGATACAAGTACCTTTCCTTCATGGATGCTTATTCCGGATACAACCAAATCCCGATGTATCCACCCGACCGAGAAAAGACCTCGTTCTTAACTCCCAAAGCAAATTACTGCTACATCGTCATGTCGTTCGAACTCAAGAACGCAGGAACTACCTACCAAAGATTAATGATTAAAGTCTTCGTAGAACACCTCAGGAAACTGATGGAGGTCTACGTCGACGATATGCTGGTAAAAACACAAAGTGAGGAATCCTTGTTGACCGACCTCGCAAAGGTGTTCGACACCATCAGAAAGCATGGTATGTGGCTTAATCCTACAAAATGTACCTTCGCGGTAGAAGCTGGCAAATTCCTGGGCTTTATGCTCACACAGAGAGGAATTGAGGCAAACCCAGATAAATGCGGGCTATAGTCAACATGAAAAGTCCGACCTGTGTATCCCCTTTAACGCCACATTAAGGAAGGGAAAGAAGTTTGAATGGACCGAAGAGTGCGAAAAAGCCTTCCAAGAATTCAAAAATTTCTTGGGGCAATGATAAACCACTATTTCATGGTTTATATTGTGTTTAATTGTGTGGTTTTATCATGATCTTTGCCCACTTATTCATTAAATAAGCATGCAATTATATTTCCTTCCTAAAGATGTTTTATGGTTGAAAACTTGCTTCCTAGAAACTTTTAATTATGCATTTCATTTCTCCCTTATTCCATTCGATGCCGTGATCTGTGTGTTAAGTGTTTCAGGCTTTATAGGGCATGAATGAGTTGGAGATTGGAAGGGAAGCCTGCAAAAATGGAAGGAACACAAGAAATTGAGGAGATGACCAGTGAGAAGCGACGCGGCCGCATGGATGACGCGACCGCGCGGAAGAGAGCGATTTGGAGTGACGCGGCCGCATGGATGACGCGACTGCGCGGCATGGAATAGCACGAGTGACGCGACTGCATGGGCGACGCGTCCGCGTGGCAAAGCAGAAACGCGAATGACGCGTTCGCATGAGCGACGCAATCGCGTGACGTGCGCGATCTGCATAATTTGCAGATTCGCTGGGGGCGATTTCGGGCCCTATTTTGACCCAGTTTTTGGCCTGGAACAGCAGACTAGAGCCAAAGAACATGCAAAAACAAAAGACAACATTCATTCTACACAATTTTAGTTTTAGATCTAGTTTTTCTCCTCCCCTAGGTTTTCTCTTTACACATTCATAGTTCTTAGGATTTTTAGTTTTCTCTAGCTTTTTGCATTGGGATATTGAGAAGAGCTATTACCTCATCAAGACTTCGTCATTCTAGTTCGTTTTCTTTACATGGCTTACTCTTCCATGTTCTTTGCTTTGTTTAATTTTACCATTGGAATATTTTTAGGATTAATTAATACAAAGATCACTTTTATTTTTAATTAATTATTTTTAATTTTTAATTACAATGTCTTTCTTTAATTCCTTTTCATATGCTACGAATTTTACCTTTACAATGAGTGAGTAGTTCCCTAACTTGATGGGGAGTTGATTGAAAGGAACCCTTGAGTTGGAAGGTTCAAAAGAAATATTGTAATTGGGTTATTGTTGGATTACTCTCTAATTCCTGACACCAATCCTCCCCAGAGTGGATTGGGACTTGTGAATAGAACAACATTCCAACTTGTTTTACCTCCCTTTACTTAGTAAGGGATAACTGAATGAAATAACTCTCAATTGTCAATTAACCTTAAGAGTGTTCCATTAAGAATAGGGCTTCCATGTAATCAACTCCCAATCAAGGCTTTTATTTACATTATTCAATTTCATCAATATAATTTCCTGTTTACTCAACTCAACCCTTTTCAAAAACATCTGATTAATAAAATAGCACCCTTTCCTGCAACTCGTTGGGAGACGACCTGGGATTCATACTCCCAGTATTTTAAATTTCAATATTCTGTGACACCTTTCTAAATTGAGCGGTGGATTTCTGGCGAGTTAAGAACTATACTTGCAATGCATATATATTCTAATAATTTTTAATTCACCAATTTCTGCCCGCATCAGGCAACCACCCATTCTTAGCTGGCCACGGGAGGGAGAGGCACTCGCACTATACCTGGTAGTAGGAAATCGGGCAATAGCCTCAACACTAGTTAGATAAGACGAAAGCGGGCAGCAATCCATCTACTTCATCAGCAAAGCCCTACAAGAGGCCGAGCTAAAGTATCAAAGGATAGAGAAGTTCGCCTACGCTCTCATACTCACTTCCCGACGACTTTGCCCATATTTTCAAGCACACACCATCAAGGTTCGGACTAGCCAGCCCATAAAAGGCATTCTACAGAAGACAGAGTTAGCTGGGAGAATACTGTAGTGGGAAGTCGAGTTGTCCGAATTTGACTTGCAATATGAAGCTCGAACGGCAATCAAATCACAATATCTGGCTGACTTCATTGCTGAGTACACTGATACCCCGGGAACTCCCACAAAATGGAATCTTTACGTGGACGGATCCTCAAACAAAGTCAGGAGTGGGGCAGGTGTGATAATAGAAAGCGATCAGGGAACCCAAATCAAACTCTCACTAAAGTTCAAATTCCCTGCTTCAAATAATCAAGCCGAATACGAAGCATTACTGGCTGGTTTAAGGCTGGCTAAGGAGGTAGGAGTTCAAAAGCTCACCATCTTCAGTGATTCTCAAATAGTTACCTCACAAATAGAAGGAAAGTACCAAGCTAAAGATCCCACCATAAAGAAATATCTGGACGACCAAAGAACAGCTCAGACAACTCGGGGAATATGAGATCCGACATATACCTCGGGAACAGAATGCTTGAGCTGATGCACTCTCAAAACTAGCCAGCACCAAACCAGGGGGCAATAATAGAAGCCTCGTCCAGAAAACATTGCAAAGCCAATCAATCTTAGAGGAAGAATAGGTCCTAACCATATCGGTTCAGGATCAGGGGTGGATGATCCCCATAATCAAATACCTCAAAACGGAAACATTCCCCACAGACAAGAAATAGGCAAAGCGTCTAATACGAGAAGCACAGTACTACACCATGGTGGGCGATATCTTATACAGGAGAGGGTTCTCAACACCCCTCTTAAAATGTGTACCGATCTCCAATACAAAAGAGGTCCTGGAAGAAGTACACAGTGGCATGTATGGTACCCACTTGGGGGCACGAGCTCCTTTCAAAAAGGTACTCCGAGCTGGATTCTTCTGGCCGACCTTGCAAAAGGAAGCAATAGAGTTTGTCAAGACATGTTCACCATGTCGAAAGCATGCTAACTTCCACATCGCCCCACCAGAAGAACTCATCAGTGTAACGTCTCCCTGGCCGTTCGCAAAATGGGGACTAGACCTCCTCAGACCCTTTCCCCAAGGATCGGGACAACTAAAATTTCTCATTGTAGGGCTGGACTATTTCACAAAATGAATTGAGGCAGAGCCCCTAGCCTATGCCACTGCTGAAAAAAGTCAGAAATTTCTATATAGGAATATTATTACAAGGTTTGGAGTCCCTTACTCTATCACCACAGACAATGGCACTCAATTTACTGATACAGGTTTCAGAAACTTGGTGAATGACTTAAAAATAAAGCACCAATTCACATCCGTAGAACACCCACAAGCTAATGGACAAGCAGAAGCTGCCAACAAAGTCATATTAGCATGGTTAAAGCGAAGACTACAAACTGCAAAGGGAGGTTGGGCGTATCGAACAACTTCACACTCCACCACGAAAGAATCACCATTCTGACTTGCTTACAGAATGGAGGCAATGATCCCAGTAGAGATAGAGGAAGGATCCCCCAGAATAATGCTCTACAATGAAAATACCAATTCCCAAACTCAGAGGGAAGAGCTCGACCTACTTCCAGAAGTCCGAGAAAGAGCTCGGATTAAAGAGGAAGCGCTAAAGCGTCGAATAGCCTCAAGGTATAATCAGAGAGTAGTCCAGCAAAGCTTCGCCAACAATGATCTCATCTTAATCCGAAACGACATCGGAGCAGGTTGATGATTGGATTTTTGATGGTATAGAATTTCACTAATGAAATCTCGTTGTAAAGTATAGTATCTAAACCAATCAACAATTCTTTCATACAAAAATTTGTTTGTCACAAGTACAAACCCCTAAAATCTATAAACCGAAGTATTTAAACCTCGGATCGTCTCTCAAAGGAATTGCAGGGTAGTGTTCTTGCTATTGGTTATGAATTGTATATTTTTGGGGTTTTGGATGAGAAACATGAAAAGTAAATGGCAATGAAAATAAAATAACAACTAAAAAGGTCTTCGCAAGTTTTGGTGGTCAAGGATCTCTATCCTCATCACTAACCACAACTTGAGAATTGGCAAGGATCAACCCCATTAAATTATCCTCTAACTAGTAAAGGAAAGTCAAATGAGCTATGTCAATCCAAGTCCATAAGTCCTAGCTCTCCACCAATTCAATTAGTGAAAACTAGAGTCAATGGCTCCCAATCATCAATCACTTAGACATTAGTAACTCAAGAGTTCCTAAGTTACCTTCCCAAGCCAAGAGCATAAAATTCTACTCTAACATCCTTCCAAGTATTTCATCAAACACTTGGAAGGCATAAAAGGAAAAGCATAATAAGATTGCAATAAAAGTAAATCTACACTACTCAATTTCAAGGAATTAAATAACAACAATTCAATTGAACAATAAAGGAACATGAATCATAAATTGCATTAAAGAGAAATAGAAGAAACAAAAATGCATTAATACAAAAGTAGAGAATTACAAGAATTAAATGCAAAACTAGAGAGAGAAAATGTAGAAGAAGAAGAATTATAAAAGAAAAAGTAAATCAAAGCATGAAATTAACCTAGATCTAAGAATTCATAATCTAGATCTAACCAAATCCTAATCCTAGAGAGAAGTGAGAGCTTCTCTCTCTAAAACTAACTTTCCCTCCAAAAACTAAACTAAAACTAAACTAGTGTCTAAGTGTGTCATCCCTCTTCAATCCTTGGGTTAAATAGCATCAGAAATGAGTTGGATTGGGCCCAAAATGCACCAGAAATCGCTGGCCATAAGTTGTAATTAGTGAATCACGTGCAACATCGGCGCGTACACGTACGGTGCACGTGCGCACCTTTAAACGCGATGCAACTATGGAAAATTTTATATCATTTTGAAGCCCCGAATGTTTGCTTTCTAACGCAACTAGAACCGCATCATTTGGATCCTTGTAGCTCAGGTTATGATCGATTAAGTGCAGAGAGGTCGGGCTTGACAGCTTTGCGATTCCTTCATTTCTTCATGAGTGCTCCATTTCTACATGCTTTTTCTCCATTCCCTCAATCCAATCTTTGCCTCCTAAATTTGAAATCACTTAACAAACATATCAAGGCATCTAATGGGATCAAGGTGAATTAAATTTAGCTATTCTAAGACCTAAAAAAGCATGTTTTCACTCTTAAGCACAATTAAAGGAGAATTTACAAAACCATGCTATTTCATTGGATACATGGGAGAAAAGTTGACAAAATCCTCTAAATTCAACACAAGATAAACCCTAAAAATGGGGTTTATCATAGGTTGATCAGGAGAAGTGAAGCTAACAGCTAACTGGAAAGGACCTTACCGAGTTGTAGAGGTACTAGGAAAAGGTTACTCTAAGGTGTCCGACTTGGAAGGGCGAGAGCTACCAAGGTCATGGCATGCATGTAACCTGAGAAGGTACTATAGTTAGAAAGTGATAAACATCTTAGGTCTAGGTGCACTCTTTTTCCTGAAAAGGTTTTTTAATGGGGCGCCAAGCCAAGATCTACAAAATTTCCCGATTGAGAAGGGTAAGCACTTATATGTATATACTCTTGTCTATTTTATATTTTCTACTTGAATAAAGCTTTTCAGATTCCACAAAAAGGTTATCTACCAAGACGTATTAATCTGAGTGCAAGAATTCACCGTCTGAATACGACAAGGTCGGCAAGATGAAAACAAAATTCATCGCCCGATCATGACAAAGTCGGCAAGATGAGAACCAAACTCATTGCCTGATTACAAGGAAGTCGGTAAGGTGTAAGCAACAAAAATAGATTAATACAGGAAGTTATAAAAAGTAATCTATAAAAAGTGGCCTGACGAGGTCTTACTAAAAATGGATTACTAAAAACAACATAAGAAGTACCGACACAGAAGTCGGACAAGGCAATCAACAAAAGTTATAAAAAGCAATCCATAAAAAGAGGCTTGGCGAGGTCCGAGCAAAAACGGATTACTAAAAATAACTTGAGGATTCGACAAGAAGAAGTCGAACCAAACCCATCAACGCACAAAGTTATAAAAAGTAAATCCATAGAAAGAGGCATGGCAAGGTCTGAGTAAAAACGGATTACTGAAAATAACTTAAAAGGGTTCAACAAGAGAAATCGACCAATGAAAATGGTATCTCAAACCAACAAAGTCGACCATACAAAGCATGCGCTAAAAGAAACGCATCCCTGTCCAAAAAGCCACAACACAACAACAAGGCTATCGAAATTGTTCAAAGACTAACTAAAAAGATTCTTCCAGAACACTAAAAAGTTGTCGAGCAAGTTAGCCCCAAGGGTCATCTCGCCCAACCAGAAGACCGATAAAAGATCTAATAAAAAAGGGGTCGGACAAGAAGAGTACCAACACTCTATAAAGATCTACAAAAGTTACAAAGTTTGCAAAAGAATAATCAGCAATCACTAAAAAGACTCAGAAAGCGACTTGAAAGAGGGCCTCAAGAGTTCAAAAGTATTTTGTTTATCTACTAAGTTGCATAGAAGCAACTAACAGTCAAAGGAACCAAGTTATAATCAAAGTTACAAAAACTAGAGTTCAAAAGCCCACAAGTCGGGCTGCGGGGATAAAAACACATAAATCATAAGGGGTGCAAGGTTTTCCCAGTAGTAGCATCAGTGGCAGAAGGAGGAGGAATGATATTCACAGGGACAGCGTCCACGGTCCCATCCTCACGATTAAGAATTTCACAATCTGGATCAGGCTGGGAAGGGTTGACCTCAGCAGAAGGATTTGAAGAAGTCGTGGTAACAGAAGCTTTGGTTGATGGGGCAGGAAGAGGCTCGTCATCTTCATCATCTGGAGTAGGCACTATCTTGCCCTCCTCCACTATGTTGTCCAAACTAAAGAGAGTCAGGTCAAGTTCAGGAGCAAGAACTCAGACCTGTACCTTTAGATTTTCATACGCACCCGTCACGTTATCTACCAGATGGCTCTGGAGATCGGCGTAATCCACAAGACCATTTTCAAGCCTCCCCCTTAGCTCCAACACCTCAGCATAAGTGTGGGTGTAACTCCCCTTATGCTTTTTTGCCATCTCCTCTGCCAAATTTACAGCTGCCTCAGCCCTGACGGCCCTCGACTTCTTCTTCTCCAAATCCAACTCCAGCTTAATAACCCTGGCGTCAAGCTCGTCCTTCAGACCTTTGATCTTATCAAATTCCGACTTTGTATCCTCCAAAAACTCCTTAGCTGCATGAACTGGAGAACCCTGGATAGTTCGAGATAAAGCTGCACCCATATGGGCCATCCGAATGCTACTACTAGTAATAAAATTCAAATGACGAAGAATGGACACATCGTCCAGGGGAAGTCGACCAAAGGGGGCAATCTGATTATCAACAAACCCCACTGCATCGAAATCTAGGGCATCCAAGTCAAAAGGCTCAACAGTTTTTTGTTTTTTAGGTGGAGGGCCAGCAGTAGGAGAAGAGGCAGCACCAGTAGATGGTCGAGCTGGGTCAGAAGGAATAATTTGGACCTGAGGGGTTGGAATAACCTTCCTCGGCCCAGAAGCACTCGACACCGGTTTCTTGGGAAGAACCTGAGAAGACTCTCACTCCGCAGTTTTGGCCGAGATATTGGAGGCAGCTATCGCCTTCTTAGCTCGACGATAGGCCTTCATGGAATATATGTACTTCACCATCTCTGAAATAGGAAAAAAAAATCATAATTAAGAAGGGGATAGATTGGCAAACAAACAAACAAACAAGGAAAAGCTACAAATAAAGTCGACAACTACCCAATTCAGTCCGAAGAAGAGAATTGTCTCCTAAAAACTTCTTTGTGTCAAGATGGGGTGGTTCTCCCTAAATTTCCTCCAACACATTCACAAAGGCCTGCTCGACCTCATCAAGACTCTCCCAGGAATACCTAGCTACTATTACATTCTTCTGCCAGCACAAACAGAAAGTAGGCTCATCATTTTCATCCAAAAAGAAGGGTCGAGCTCCCTCAACAACTTGGACCTTGAAATAATAGTTTTTAAAGTCCCTAAAGGACCCGTCATACATAGATAAAACCTTTTTTTCTTGAGCGGATCGGAAAGAAACCCATGAGACTTTCCTTTTAGCGGCCCCAGGCTTCGTCAACACAAAAAGATAAAGAAAAAGAGTTTAGGTAGGTCGGATATCCAATTCTTGACACAACAATTGAAAGATTTTTATAAATCCCCAAGAGTTCGGGAGGAGTTGAGAAGGAGCCACATTACAAGACCAAAACAACTCGGTCTCAAAAGGGGTAAAAGGAATGGTAATATTAAACTGACTAAAAAAATAGTCGTAAGCATAGAAAAAGGGACGTTCCCCTTGAACCAAAGAGGGAAAACTAACTCTCTCCTCAGGATCAGGTGACACTAGCTTATAATTCTTCTCTTGATCCCTATCACTACAAATCCTATGGTACCTCCTAAGTCGCACACAATACTCAGAATCAGCAACTGTGACACACATTAACACAACAGAGTCCAGCCAATCAGACATGCCTTTCGGGATCTTGGTAGACATTTCAACAATGTTCTTGTGAAGAGACATGGGTCAACTATTCCTACAGAAAGAAAAAAGAAAAATGGAGTTACTACCAAACATCCCGGGCAGATAAGGAAACAACTTGGATGATAATATATGATCACCAAGAATCAGAAGTAGCAGTAAAAGGGAAACCCAAGGATTCACACTAGAGTCCAGGGGCACCCTTTGGAGGCAATAACAAGGCAAGAACCAGGAAAAAGGAAATCGACAACCTACGCCCTAAACATCTCGCAAACAAGAATTAACACTGCACGAAGCAAAAATCATCATCACCAACAAAAAGAATCAAAAGTCACAACTTCTCCTACTGACAGTTCATCATCAAAAGATTGTTAAGCTAGAAACAAAAGCCAAGACAACGATACAAGAACATCAACAAAAACCCTAAACAAGATCAGCAGTAGGCGCACATTCTTCACAAAAAGCAAGCAACAAGGAAAAATCACAAGTCGTGGATCAAGACACAAAAAGAGACAATCTTTTCACAGAAGAATCAAAGTTTTTCAAATCCCTACATCAAAAGTGAGATACAAAGTCAAAGCCCTACATCAAAAGCATGCACAGTTGTCAAAAGCGAAAAGAGAAAATATAGAAAACACTAACCTGCAGGGAAGAAAGTAGTAACAAAGAACGGCGCAAAGTCCACACCAAACAGTCGCTTCAAAGATAGAAGGCTTGAAAACGTGAAAATAGAAAGCACAGCAGCAAGCAAAGAGTTAGGGGCATGTCAAGGAAAGCACAACACTAATTAAAAAATGCAACCTTTAGCAAAAAGGATCCAGCCTTTCAAAACGGATTCTTCGCAGACATAAAGTACCAAGACAAGTCATCAAAATGAAAAAGATGGAGAAAGAAAATACCAACCTGAGGAAGAAGAAGAAAGCAACAACCGTTTTAAAGATTGTCGAGAAGAGCTGAAAAAGACGACGACAGACCCACGCCAAACAAACTTCTTCGAAGAGAGATGTGAAAACAGAAGGGTACAAAAGGAGTGAAACGTCGTGAGCAAGAGAAGAGCAAAAAGAAAGTGGAAGAGAAACTGAAAAAGGGCTTAAAAAATTCAAAATGAAATGAAACGAGGGAAACGGCAAAAGGGGTTAATGAGCATTTAATCCTCACACGTTTCCAAGAAAAGCGCAATGTGCGCTACCATTAAAAAGAGGAGGAAAACGCTTCGCATTCAAGAGAACCCAGCAGAAGTTATATAATGCTCGAGCTCGACTTCTTCAAAGGGAGGAAATCTGTAAATACGACCCTAAAAAGTAAAGATCGAGCTCAAGCAGGGGCACTGTTCATACCCTGGGTCGAGCTATCCAACCTGGGGTGATCAAGGACAAAGCAACCGACCTCTTCAGGTCAGTACAACCAACCTCTTCCTTAGAAGAGTTCGGCCAAATTGCTACAAAGGCCCAAGAAAGGCCCAAACAAAGGAACACAGCCCAATCTAAAGGCAGCCAAAGCCTAGAAAGATAAAGGCAGTTCTCCTAAAAGATAAAGATGACTTCACTTAAAGATAAGATAAGATAACTAACTTATCTTATCAAGAAGGTCACTCAACACAACTATAAATACACTGGAGCACCCAGGTATAACTCATACTCTGATTCTACTAAAAACCTGCTTAAAGCCCATGCTAACTTAAGCATCAGAGTCTCTTGCAGGTACCACCACCCTCCGGTGACGAAGGATCAGCAACTCCCCCAAGTCCAACAAGTCGGACACGTCAGCTCCGGCCACCATAGCAGATCTCATCCGAGATCGACCTTCGTTTTTAAGTAACCCTCGGAACAATGTGTATATGTGAAGAAAACCACAAAGCTTGATATAAGAGATAACATGCAGAACCTTATTTGATTTATCGGATAGAACATGTTCAAAAACTCCAAAAGGTATGGCAACCGAGGTAGGAATTCCAATCCAAGAAGGCACTTTTCCTTTTAAATAACCAATGTTACGCGATATGAGTAAATCCAACAATGTACTAAAATAATTTAATAAATAAATTAAATAAAGTGTTTTTCTTGTAGACCCTTTGATAAAATTATTCATATGAGTAATTTAAATAACCTTCTTTACATTCTCTTGCTCCTTGACAAGCAGAGCAGTGGTTTCATCAAATATACCCCTGCATCTCCTGTAATGAATTCTATAGTTTCGATGTCTCTTGTGCTTTGGACTCTTCGAGGTTGGTTTGCAGAATTCAACATAGTTTTCTTCCAGAGTTACAGTATGCATGTTTATGTAAAGATATCAAAATAACAAATTTCACCAACTTATATCTAACTGCAAAACAAACAACACTCTAACCTGCAAACATTTTTCTAGTTGGAGATGCTAGGTGAGTTCCTCCACCGTTTCTTAAAGTTTGTCCTTTGCTTCTTGAAGTGCACCAGTTTTCCTTGCAGCCTAATCATGCAAATCAAAAGATATGTCAACTTAGAGTAGGGGAAAAAAGATAAGAAGCTTAACTATTTCATTTTTAGCCATTCAAAAAACCACCAATAAGAGGAACTAAAAGATTAGGGAGCAAAGAAATGATGCTTGACATTCAGATAATGCCCATAGGGATTTGATATTCCTTTCTGTTGTTCACTACAAGCTTTATTTTGCATCTATCACATGTTTCATGTACAACATAAGAACATAGTTAGAGAAACTTACCATCTTCAGTTTTCTGAGTTCACCCGGTCTTTATTATTTTATTTCAGTTCACCCAAATAAAATAGAAAAATTGTAGACTAAACACATCACTAGAAAAAGGAAGAACTAACAAAACAGAACATCTCCCTTTTCATATTTGGAAAAGAATGAAACATTAAACCAAATAAAACCCAAAAACTCGAAACTTTGAACAATTAAATCAAACCATCAATACCAATAAACAAGAATTAAACAAAATCAAAACCCTAACCGTGAATGCTTAATGTATCAAAACCCTAACCATCAATACCACGGCACTACAAATGCTGAACGTGGCTGACAGTCGGCACGTACGGGTGGCGAGGAGGAGGGTTGAGAAATGGAAACGGAGGTGCGATGAGTGAAGAAGAGGGAGATGGCAACACGACGACTTCAGAGAGGGAGACACAACGCGACGGGTGTTGAGCCATGGAGGGACACGGAAGGGGTGCCGACGCAGGGTTATTGGGAGCGAGAGTGACAGTGCCAGCGAAGAACGACGATGGCTCCTGCATGAGAAGGATGGAGAAGGAGAAGAGCGATGTAGCCGGGACTCGCGAAGGTGCCACGAGAGCGATGATGAGTCCACCACCGCTCCTGCAGTCCTGCGTGTCTGCGTGAGAAGGATGGAGAAGGAGACTCGAATGAAGAAAATGAGGGAGACAGTGAGGCGCTGCTGCTACTCGTGAATTAGGGTTAAGGGGATGGTCGAATGGGAAAAAAGGTACCTTTGAAGCGTGCCAAAAAATAAAAAGAAGAAATTAAAATTTTTTTGAAACCTTTTGGCCATGCTTTTGAAGCGTGCAAAAAGAGTTACAGGAAAGGCCACGCTTTTAAAACGTCACCATAACAAAACCTTGTCGCCATGCTTTAAAAACGTGCCTGTTTCTCTCTATAGCCATGCTTTTTAAGCGTGGTAAAAAAAAGGGTGGCTAAATCTCGAATTAATTGCCACCCTCATAAAAGCGTCGCCATAGAGCCTTTTAGCCACGCTTTTTAAGCATAACAAGAAAAAACGTGTCCAAATCTCTAATCAATCGCCACCCTCATAAAAGTGTGGCCATAGACCACTTTTGGCCACGCTTTTAAAGCGTAGCAAGAAAAAAGCGTGGCTATAGGCCTTTTTTCTTGTAGTGAGGGTTAAGCCTCCTTTGTGCTTGCACTACTGGTTTAGCATCTTCTTCAAGAAAAATTTTGTGCATACACATTGCAAGACTTATCCTCATAAGATCACCAATGGTCCAACCAAGGGCTATTTTGTATGCCCTCAATACTTTAATTAGTTCCTCTTTCTTACAAGTACTCAAAGAGGAACTTATGATAAATGGATATGTATGTTCTTCTCCAAGGAAAGCTTATTTTAGAGAAGGAGGCAGGGGCTTTAAATCTAGTTTTGGTGGCCCCTCTTCCTTGTGAGAAATGTATGATGCTTCCTTAGGTAGTGGACAATCTTCAATGTCACCTACTTCAACCTCAACAAAGGGCTCAAGTGAATCACTAAGCTCACACTACAAGAAAATGGAGCATTTGTAACAAAAAATTTGTATCAAATTTAAAATTGTTACAAATTATACTTTTTTCGTAACAATAATTAGTTATTGTTATAAAATAAGAATATTTTATAACAACGTGATTTCTTTTGTTACAAATTATGCTGATTTTCGTATCGAATTGTTGCTTGGTTGCAAAATATTACAATATTTTGTAACAAAATATATATTTGTTTCAAAAGTTATAAATATTTTGTAATAAAAAATTAATTTGTCACGAAATACAATATTTTTGTAACAAGTTATTTATTTGTCACAAAATTTAACCATTTTTTTAACTAATAAAAAATTTTATTTCAACATATTAAATGTAAGACTTTGAATTTTTGAAAATTAACATAATGTCGCGCGCGTCATCGACCAAGGAGCGCCTCTGACCCGTCGCTGCTGCCACTAGGGTTTACCGCCGCCTTTGTGCCTTGTCATCGCCATCAGAGCCGCCGCAAATAAGAGAAGGAAGGGGCGCTGCTTCACGTCGTCGCCGTCACCGTGGATGGAGCCGCCGTCGGCAAGGTCCACCGTGAAGAGGAACGTGAATGGAAAAGAAAACAGGGAAGCTACTATTGGGGATTTGGGGAAAATGGCTCTGTTCTGCCTCTGCCGCTTCTCCTCATCTCCGTCGCGTTTTGAAGTTTCAACTTCCAACTCCTCCCTCTTTTGTCGAATTTCAAAACATATGAAAGCCTCTGGTTATTTTAAGTTCTCTGAACTTTTTATGTTTCTGATTGTTATTTCCTTAGAATTTTTTTTTCTGAATTTGTTCTCGGTTATGATTTTTGATCTAATTATTTCATTTCACTTTTTTTTTGACATATTTCTGTAGTTGGGTAAGAGGGATTCTTTTAATCTTGTTTGGGCATACTAGGAGATGCATTTTGATGGAGTCGATTGGGGTTTACAAGAGAGATTCGTATTCTTTGCAACAGGAAAGGGAAAACTTGCAGTGCGGAACCCTGATGGCAAATTAATCGCCATTCTTGTAAGTTCTTCAGAATGTTGATATGTACATAGTGAATTAGTGAGCATTTTGAGAACATTTTGATTATACATGTTTGATTAAGAGGTAACAAGTAATCCTGCATATTTGTTGATGATTATGAAATGTGGCTTACAACCTTTGGAGGATGGATGCAAATGAAAAGTCAAGCTCTTAATCTCCACCCTAAGAAGTAAGAAGACCAGAGCCATTCACAGAAGGCTCACCAAGCACCAGGTATTTGCCTTGCCTTGTGCTTATTTTGGATTTGATTTGACAACATTTTATGTAACTTCATCCCCCTTGTATCAATTCTGCGTGTTTAAATTCTTTAGTTAGCTTTAAATTTTGTTCCTATTCATTCATCAGGCTAATTTTGGTTCTAAATAATTAAATATGTTGTTGGGTGAATTTATTTTAAATTTATTCAAGATAATGTCATGAGAAAGTGAGCTAGTATTTGCAAATTATAATATAATGAAGTTAGTTGCGAGTTAGAATATTGACACTAAATCTGTTTTTGATGTGAATTGCAATATTAATACCCAATCTATTTATCTAAGTGAAACTTGTGGTAACCATGAATTTTCAGCTAGTATTCTTTCAGCATGCCAGCGCGCCGCCTGTAGCAGCATTCTCCATCCACCGCATTTGCAATACCCCTTGTCCACTTTTTGCCTTGTTCTAGTTCTTTGCTTTCAGGTTTTTATCCATTTTCTTTTTTATTTTTATTAAGTTTGATTAATTTTGGTTAATTAGTTGATTTTGGTTAATTATCTTAGTTAGATTAGTTGTCGTTAGTTGATTATAGGTGGTTAAGTTAGGATGATTTTCTTTAGTTTTGATTATTGCTGAAAGTGTTTGGAGCTAATTTGCTGTCTATGATGGAATTGTTGTTTTGATGAGAAACTGTGTTGATTTTCTTTAGATATGATTTTTTTATTGTTATTCATTTTTTTATGTTTCCCATCCTATGTTGTCTAATTAACATCATGCATTGAATTTTGTCGAGCTTGACCTCCGTACTTCTAAATCTCTTCCAAGCTTGGCTGTTCGTCACTCTTTTTTGTTTATTCTCCTGAGTTGAATTCTTCTTATTATTCTGTTGTTGAGCTTGGAAAGAAGAAGAATTTCTAACTTTGTTAGCACCCTGTTGCAACTTATGAATTATTTCACCTTATTTATTACTTTTCTTTTATATCTTTTATACCTTATAAAAAAATAGAAAGCATTATGGGGTGTTTCAAAATTGTTGGATTAGCTTGTTGGATTAGCCTTTATATCCAAAATAAGATCAGTTAAAATCTTTATGGTTACTTGTTTGTTCATGTCTATATCCAGGTACTAGTGAACTCTTTTATAGCGCGCTTTGACAATGAAAGAAACTAGACAACTAAAGATACTCCTAAAATTGATTATGGTTTTAATACATATTCCTAGATGATTCCTATATTATTAGCATAATTTAATTTGTATATGGATCTATTTATCACATTTTACTTGTGGCATGGTTGCCAAATGACAAATATCCTATTATTTGGTTTGATAAATTTGGTTGTGTATTGGCTGATAAATAAGTTGTGAATTGGTTTTTTTGTTGGAACCGTAGACGGTGGAAATATCCAAGTTTTAGGGGAGGTTTTGCCCAAATTTTTCTAAACATTTTGGATAAAACTTAGTGGAAAAAATTATGATTAGTGTTATATCTTGTTTCTAATTTTTTGTTCTGGTTTTTCTTATTTACAAGAGTGCTGAAATGGTGACCACATGCTACATTGAGGGCTCAAGAATATTTTGATTCATAGAGACACTAATCTATGTTAGAACTTTTAACTTTTGGTTGAACTTGTGCAAGAGATATAACTTGAAGAACTAATCAATGTACTCACTAATGTTATTTTGTTTTAAAACAAATTTAGCTAAATGAGGCATGTTTGAATTATGTATGTTTTTACATATTATATAAATGTAGACTTGCTTATTAAAATAGTTAATATATTAGTTAATTTAAAAATAATTTAGTAAATTATGCGTGTAATTTGTATTAAAAAAATATTACAAAATAATTATTTTGCTTTTGTGACTAAAGAAAAAAAAATGTTACAAAATCAAGTTACATTTTGTAACAAATTTTTATGATAGAAAAAAATAGATTGTCACCAAAAATACCTTGAAGATCAAAATTTGTTACCACTTTTGTAACGACTTCTGATTTTTTGTATCAGAAAAATTTGTTACAAAATATCACTTTGAATTGTAACAGTTCCGTTTTTTGTTACAAAAACTTTTTGTAACGGGACATACTGCAACGACCCCTTTTTTGTTACAAAATCTTTTTGTTTCAAAATTTTGATTTTCTGTAACAAATTTTTTTTGTTACAAATATTGCTTTTTCTTGTAGTGTCATTTTCTTCTAATGCTTCTTGCACCAAGGGATCAATTGCATCAATTTTCATGCAATCTTCATAGTCATTGAGGTGCTGTAGGGCCTTGAATACATTGAGCATAATTTGTTCATCATTAACCCTCAATGTCAATTCACCTTTTTGAACATCAATCAAGGCCCTTCTAATAGAAAGAAAAGATCTCCCTAAGATGATAGAAGCATTGATATCTTCCTCCATATACAATATGACGAAATTTGCAGGAAATATGAAGGTTACCACCACCTTCACTAGCAAGTTCTCAATAACACCAAGTGAAATTTAATGGAACGGTCATCAAGTTGTAAAGAAAGTCTAATCAGTTTTACCTCCTCAATGTCTAGCTTTCTCATCAAGGATAATGGCATCAAGTTGATGCTAACTGCAAAGTCACACAAGGCTCTTTCAACGGTCACCTCACCAATGCGACAAGGAATCACAAAGCTCCCAAGGTCTTTCAATTTTTCAGGGAGGTTGATGAGTCCATATTTGATGATAAATTTCGGCTTGATTTGAGTGGATTTCATCACATAAACTCACACTTAGTCACTAAAATAGCATACTCTTGTGTTTGATCCCTAAATTGAACCTAAATGTGAAAACATGCATTTTTGTACTTAAATTGATAATTTTAATTCTATTTTTATTCTATTCGATGCCGTAATATGTTTGTGAGTGATTTCAGGTCCTAGAGGCAAGATTGGATAGGCAAAAGTGGAAGGAAGCATGTAAGAAGGGAGAACACATGAAGAAAACAAAGGAGAAGCACACATTGAAGTGTGCGTACACACAACCACCCGTGCATGTGCACAAGTACAGAAATCAGAGATGTGCATCTTACAACCATCCGTGCATACGCACAAGTGGGAATTCAGCAAGTGTGCGTACGCACACGTCTGTGCGTACGCACACGTCTGTGCGTACGCACAAGTCCCTGCGCGTGACTTCATTAAAATGTCATGTGGATCGCGATTTTGGGGCTTTCTTAGCCCAATTTTTGGAGTGCTGAAGCCTTTTGGAAGTGCTATATCAAAGGGGAATGAAGACATATCAAGGCATTAGGTTTTATTAGGTTTTCATTAGTTTTAGTTTAGTTAGAAAGCATCCTTAGGAGTAGGAGTAGTGTAGTTAGAATGCCCTCTTAGGGTTTTATTTCATTTCCATTTCCATTGTAGCATTTTATAGTTTCAAGTTTTCATCTTGGGTTGATCAACTCTTTTGTAAGTACTCTTTAGTTTCTCTTTAATTACATCACATTTACTCTCATTTTCTTTTGGTTCAAGTTTCTTTGTTTATATATGCAATTTTGGTTTCTTGAAGTTTCAATTAATGAATTTAATGTTTTATGATTTCTACTTACTTGATTGAATGTTTATAGTGGATATTGTGAATAGTTGGTTATAGTTTTCATTTTCCTTTACAATTTCTCATATTTTACTTTTATGCCCACCAAGTGTTTGTGAGAATGCCACATGGTAATTTTGAGTAGATTTTCACACCTTGGCTTGGGATTTGAGTTCCTAGGATACTAGAGTCATAATGTCCGATATTTAGCGGTAATTCTTGGATAGTTAGTTGAATCTTGTTTCCATTGACGCTAGCTTTTTACCAATTAATTTGGTAAGTTAGCTAGGACTTATGGATTAAGGTCAATTATGCTTGCTTGACTTACTCCTCGATGTTAGGGGTAGACAAAGTGAGATTGACTCATCATAGTTGCCATAGTTATGGTTATGATGATAATAAGATTCCTTGGATCCTCATTCCCAAGTCAAGGCTTTTTATGCATTTATAGCATTTTCACTAGTTTTGACCTTGCTTCCTTTTTACTTGCATTAATTTCAATTTTGATCATCTCTTAGTTCTTTTATTTCTTAAGTTCTTTTAATCTTTCGTTCTTTGATTTCAAAACCCTGTATCCTCATAACCAAGAGTGTTACACTTCAATTGCATTCCGAGGGAGAACTACCCGAGGTTTAATTACTCTTGGTATTATTTTTAATTTGAAAAATTAAACTTTGATGGTGGGAGTTGGTTGCTGGTTTGGTCTATACTTGCAACGTAAGTTATCTTAAGTGGAAAAATCCAAACCGGTACAAATCCAACTCATCAGATGTTCTTTTGAATTATGGTATTACACTCCTTTGTAAGCACCATGGTTTCATTCTCCCGCCAACTCCTCTTTTTAAAAACCAACTCCTTCATAAACTTTGTATACAACGACATTTGTTCAAGAGCTTTAGCAAAAGGAATATTTATTTGTAGTTTCTTGAAAACCTCCAAGAACTTTGAGAATTGATTTTCCTTGACCTCTTTTTGCAACCTTTGAGGGTAGAAAATTCTTGGCTTATACTCTGGCACTTGAATCTTCTCTTTTGGTGCATCTTGTGAGGCTTGAATTGGTTGCCGTTGAATAGTGGTAGTCACGTGCTCCTCCTAAGGATTGGTGTCCTCTTGGTCTTCTTTTCCTTGCTTGTCAATGGCATCTCCCTTGACCTCTCTTCCCAAAACATTTCCACTTCTCAAACTAATGGCTTTGCACTCTTCTTTGGAGTTTGGGATTGTATCACTAGGAATACCAGTAGTGGTGTTTATAGCCACTTGCTTAGCCAATTATCCCATTTGAATCTCTAAGTTTCTGATAGAGGATTTAGTTTCATGCATGAAGGTTTGCATTGCAAGTTCCAGGGGGACGGTGTTTGAGGAAGTTGTGAGTGTTGGGCTGGTTGTGGTGTATTTTGGTTGTTGTGGTGGTTGTTGTGTTGATAAGGATTGAAGTTGTTATTTTGGTGATTGAAGTGGTTTTGTTGATGGTTGTTGCTGAAGTTATTAGGCTTCTATCTTTGATTTTCCCACCTAAAATTATGGTGATTTCTCCATCTAGCATTATAGGCCTTAGAGTAAGGATCATTTTGAGGTGGCCTTGAAAGATTTCCCATATAATTCACTTGCTCAAGAGAGGACTGGCCATCCTCAAAACCTTCAACTTCAGATACCCCATTACTCATTCCATAGGAGTTCTCTTGGGTGTTCACGGCTAAGACTTGCATTCCTCCTAACTATTGAGTAATTGCATTAATTTCTTGGAACATGACTTTATTCTGAGCCAAAATAGTGTCCAAGGCATCTAATTCTATAACTCTTATTCTCATTGATCTTTCGAAGGAATAGAGGTATTGATTGTTAGCTACCATTTCAATCAACTCCAATTCTTCATTAGTGGTCTTTTTCATATGCAAAGATCTTCCAACCGATTTATCCAATAAGACCCGTGAGGCAGGGGTGATCCCATCATAAAAGATCTGGAATTAGACCCAGTTGACAAACATGTCTGGAGGGCACTTGATAAACCCCAATTTTGTGGTTTATCTTGTGCTTAATTTAGGGGATTTTATCAACTTTTCTCACATTCATTCAATGAAATAGCATGGTTTTGTAATTCTCCCTAAATTTATGCTTAAATGTGAAAACATGCTTTTTAGGCCTTAAAATAGCTAAATTTGATTCACTTTAATTCCATTCGATGCCTTGATATGTTTGTTAAGTGATTTCAGGTTTAGAAGGCAAAGATTGGATTGAAAGAATGAAGAAAAAGCATGCAAAGTGGGAGGGCTCATGAAGAAATGAAGGAATTGCTAAGTTGTCAATCCTGACCTCTTCGTACAAAAATAATCATAACTTGAGCTACAGAATTCCAAATAAGGCGTTTCCAGTTGCGTTGGAAAGCTAACATTCGGGGCTTCAAAATGATATGAATTTAGCCATAGTTTCCTTGAAGTTAGGTGATGCGTGATCAGCGTGGGCCATTTTTAGCAACTCGTGGCTAGCGATTTCTAGCTGATTTTGGGCCCAATCCAACTTATTTATGATGTTATTGAACCCAAGGATTGAAGGGGAAAAACCATAGGGTAGTTTTCATCATGTTATAGATAGAATTCTAGAGAGAGAAGCTCTCCCTTCTCTCTAGAATTTAAGGTAGTTTAGGTTTAATTTTCTTAGTTCCAACTTTCAATTCTTGTTTTGATTTAGTTTTCCCTTTTTAATTTCTTGTTGTTACATCTCTATTCTTCTATTTTTACTTGTCATTTCCTTTATTTTGCTCTCTTTTATGTTTATGAACCCTTGTTGACTTCAATTTCCTTTTAATGCAATTATATTATTCCATGCTGTTTTATGTTTATCTTAGTTGCTATTGTTGATTTCTTGCTTTTGTTAGTTATTGCTTTCATTAATTCTTGCAATTTGTGATATTTACTTTTATCGCACTCTAGGTGTTTGATAAAATGTTTCCACTAGTTTTTGTGTAGTTTTTTTTATTCTTGGCCTAGGCTAAGGGGATTGAGTGACCTTGAGTCATTGGGTCTCAATGAATTGGTGATTTGAGAACCCTTAGTGGTCAATTTGATAACCATTAACTCTAGCCTACTACTAAGTCAATTAGTATCTAGGTTAGGAGTTATGGATTGATGTTGATCAAACCTATTTGACGTACTTCAAGCTTGAGGTAGATATTGTACTTACTTCAAGCATAGAAGTAGACTTAATGGGTTGGTCTCTCATAATTATCAATGTATGGTTTGTAGACAAGGATGGTGATCTCAATTACCTATGTCTAGCAAAGAGTTCTTTTCCTTTCCTTTATTAGTTAATTGTTATTTACTTTCTTGCTTTTATATTTTCTTGCCAATTACAAATCAAACCCCCTTTGCATTTTCATAGCCAATAATTGAGCACTTCATTGCAATTTCTTGTGAGACGACACGAGGTTTAAATACTTCGGTTAATTTTTATTGGGGTTTGTACATGTGACAACCAGTTATTAAAATTTGAATTGAGCATTACTAGATGGTTGGGAACTATACTATCAACGAAATTATTTTGAATGAAATTCCTAACCATACGAAAATGCTCTTATCAAATTCCTAACCAATTAAAATTTTAATAAAATTTGATGTGAGAGTTATTTGTTGGTTTGGAACTATACTCACAACGAAGAAATTTCCTTTTCTATTAAGAAAAATTCCTAACCGACATAATTCTCACTATGAGCACTTTCTCAGCATCTCTTTGTACCTCTCACAAGCTTCATAGAGGGACTCTCCTTCATGCTGTTGGAAAGTCTGAATGTCTGTTCTGAGCTTGGTTAGCCTCTAAGGTGGGAAGAACTTGGTTAGGAACTTAGTGACCAAGTCCTCCCATGTGGCTATACTCTCCTTGCGTTGATTATCCAGCCACTTCTTAGCTCGACCCCTTACAATAAAAGGAAATAGCAACAATTGATAAACCTCAGTTGGGACACCATTGGTCTTAACAGTATCACGGATTTGCAGGAAGTTAGAGATAAACAAGTTGGAATCTTCCTAAAGGCTTCCATTAAACTAGCAGTTTTGTTGCACCAATGTGACAAGCTGAGGCTTCAGTTCAAAATTATTGGTATTAACAGTAGGTGTCACAATGCTACTTCTATAACTCCCAAAATTGGGGATAGTAAAAGATCCAAGAGTCCTCCTAGGTTGAGGAGCATTAGCATTGTTGTTTGCATTGTCAGCCATGTTGTAATCAAGTTCTTCTAATTATGAATCCTTTCTCCCAAAAAATGAACCCTCTCTTCCCACACCACCTCCAATGGATGAGTTTCTCCATGCCTTCAAGCTAGCACAACAACGAGATATTAGCTCTTACCTCCAAAGGCAAGAAGAAACATAAAAGGAGTTCAAGAAGATGGAAGTCGTGCTTGCCATTGTGGCGGAAGCCGTTCGCAACATGGTCTCCTCCCGCCTAAGCCTATCTGATCAAGGCACTCCCATTGTTGAATGTGGAGAAGCAATCAAGGAGCTTAGTGAGGGAGTGAATTTGTAGCTTCAAGGTAAAGAAAGGGAGTTGAAGCAAGAATTGTCACAAGGGGAGGAAGTTGAGATGATTGAAATGGAAGAAGTGGTTGAAGACCTAGGAGATGTTGGAAGTCCATGGGAGTGTAGAATTATAGAGCCCTCTTCCAAGATGCTTGATGTTGATATTGAGGAGGGTACGCAACCTCCAAGGTATATCATGGTTGAAGACTTTGAAGAGGTTGATCAAGAGATGGATTCAATCATTGAGGAGTTCCTATCTACAATTGAATCCTCCCCCATTGAGCTTGACATAGAGATTAAAAAAGAAGATATCTCACCTTCCATACCCTTGGTAAGCAATGAAGAAGAGATTGAATTGGAAGGAAGCTACCAAGAGGAAGAGGTTGAAATTGAAGAAGCTTGCAAGAAGGTGGAAGTTGTCAAGGAAGAACACAAGGGAGTAGAGCTTGCAAGGACATTGGAGATACCTCTCCCCAAGCCATCACCATCTATTCTTTTATTCAAGTGGCTAAATCTCTCATCTCTAAGCTATATTATCCCACTTGAATATGGTTTTCTTGAGACGGATGGACAACTTAGAGCTTTTTGTGGCTTTAAGAGCAAAAGGAAGATGGTTAGTGGTTGGAAACATCACTCTAGGTTCATTATGGTTGGGAGCTCAAGGTTTAGAAGCAATGGTTGGTGTAAAGCTAGATTGTTGGAGTCTAGGAGGATGTTTGGATGCTCAAATGAGAATTCGGCTTGCTTACCACCTGGGGGAAACCACTATGATCAACTTGAAGACGGGTGTGAGAACAAAATTTAGGATCCCGGATCGTACAATGGGGATCAACTTTGGGAGCTCCAAGCTTGTGAAGGACTCCATCAAAACTTGGTGTAACTCGTTGGAAATCTTGGAGCACAATGGAGAACTAAGCATTGGTAGGAGTTCCAAGAAGAATTCAAGCACAAGCCACCTTGACAAGGAGCCTCCCAAATGTCCAACTTAAGGACTTAAACTAAAAGTGCTAGGTGGGAGACACCCCACCAAGCTAAACTCTTTCCATTCTCTTGTATATATAATCAATGAAAGAATTGAGTTGCCATTGTAGGTAGTTTTTCTTATTTTCTATACTCTTATACATTTTTCTTTTATTGATAGGTTGTTTCTTAATTCATATTTTGATTAAAATAGTTGTTGTTAGATTGTATTTTGCTTGAAGTGTAAGTTTTGTTTGTTTTGTATTTGAAAATTTTTCAAAAACCAAAAGATTTGTTGTTAAATTTGAATTTTGGATGATTTAGAATGTTTATAGGTTATGAGAGTGTTAAATTCTGTTTTAGGCTTCTTTTTAAAATAAAAAGGGTCACCCCACGCTTAAGCACTTATGCGTCATATGCCATATGGGGACTCCTGGTACAAAAACCAGAGAGTTGTATGGAAATTGTGCTGGTTTTGTGCAAAAAGCACAATCTGGACCCACGCATAAGCGGGGGCGACGCTTACGCATCTGACGATCGGGTTTTTATATCGGTAAAGAAATATAAAAATATGATCGCATTGTAAGTATAGCTTCTAAACCAACAGAAAATCCTTTCGTACAAACGTTTTGGTTGTCACAAGTAACAAACCCCTTTAAAATTGATAACCGAAGTATTTAAACCTCGGGTCGTCTTCTCAAGGAACTGTAGGGAGGTATGTTCTTATTAATGGTTATGAGTTTTGTAAATTGGGGGTTTTAAAGGTAAGGAACAAGTAATTTAAATGACAAATAAAATAAATAAATAACTGTAAAATAAACTCTTGGCAAGGTATGAAAATTCAGAAATCCTATCCTAGTTACTCCTATGAGAATGGAAGTTAATCCCACTTAGTTAACCCTTATGAAAGCAAGGGAAAGTCAAGTGAACTAATTAGTTAGATTCCCAAGTCCTAACCAACTCCTAAGGAAAGACTAGAGTTAGTGGAATATCAGTCAATTTAGCTGACATAACAACCAATCACGGATAGTTGATAACTCAAGAGCTTCCAGTTAATCAAGTAAAGCCAATGATATAAAAAGCTAAATAAGAATCTTAGATCTGAAATACCTCAATTGCATTAATAAGAGAAAATCAATCTAAATATAAAGAGTTCATAAGCCAATCTGGCAACATAAGTAATTAAAGGATAGCATTAAAGTATCTGAAAGTAAAAGAGAAATATAAAGTAAAAGAAATATTGAACCTGATGAAGAGTTGAAATTCTAAATCCTTTAAGAGGAATCCTAATCCTAAAACCTAAGAGAGAGGAGAGAACCTCTCTCTCTAAAAACTACATCTAAACTATGAAAAGTAAATAATTGAAGGCTCTCCTATGAATGGATGCATTCCCCCACTTTATAACCTCTAATATGTGCTTTCTGGACTTGGATCTGGGCCAAAAAGGGTTTCAGAAATTACTGGGAGCGTTTTCTGCAGTTTCTGTTGCGTGGCGCCTGTCATGCGTCCGCGTGGGTCACGCGGTCGCGTCATCTGGGAGTTTTCTTTATCACGCGTTCGCTTCGGTCACGCGTACGCGTCATCTGTATTCTGCTCAAGGCGCGCGTCCGCGTCAGTCATGCGTTCGTGTCGCTGCCTTTTCGCGCTAGGCATGCGGCCGCGTCGTCCATGCGTTCGCGTCGCTGCCAGTTTCTTCAAAAACTCCATTTTGTGCTTTTCTTCCATTTTTGTATGTTTCCTTTTCCATCCTTTAAGTCATTCCTGCCTTAGAAGATCTGAAACTAATCAACACAGAAATCACGGCATCGAATGGTAATAAAAGGTAATTAAAATAATTATTTTTAAAGCATAGGAAACATGTTTTTCACATATATCACATAATAAGGAAGGGAAAGTAAAACCATGCAATTTACATGAATAAGTGGGTGAAGGGTTGAATAAATCACTTAAATTGAGCACAATATATATCATGAAATATGGGTTTATCAACCTCCCCACACTTAAACAATAGCATGTCCTCATGCTAAATCCCAGATAAAGAGTAAGGTAAGGTTAAAGTGGTGGAATCTCATGCAATGCAATCTATTCTAAATGCAACTACCTAAATGAATCATGCAACCCTAATTGTTATTCACTTGTATATAAAACTTACATGTAGTTAATTTAATTCATATCCTCAAGGAATCATATATGCATATCCAAACCCTAGATAATGTTAAAGCACTTTTACAATTCAGATGGGTAAAAATATTTCACAAACTTGCAAGACAATTAACAATTTAAGCAGAGATATATGGTGATGAGTTATTGAACCCTCACTGGATTTTTGTGTTTACTCTCTAGTCACTCAGTGTTTATTGGGTTAATCACTCTATTCTTCTTTTTATCCTTTGTTCTTCATCTAACCAATCAACAATTATAGAATACAGACATACAAAAATCATGAGGTCTTTTCAAGGTTGTAATGGGGTCAAGGTAAAGGTAAGGGTATATGTATAAGGCTAAGTGAGCTAATAAGTGAATCCTTGATTAGTCTAAGATCTCACCTAACATACATTTTTTTATAAATCAAAGTTTCTTAACCTATCTGCCCAAATTTTTCCACTTTGCAGTGCAAACTCATGCATTAAATTTAACTTTGTCCCATGTGTATTGATTCTTTTTATTTTGCAATTGGGGAATTTTCGTATCCCCTTTATTTAAATATAAATAAAAAATATTATTTTTTTATTTTATTTTATTTTTATTTTTTTTCAATGCACATGGCAATTCAATTGCTTTGATTTCACATGAGCATGCATCCCAAATTTTTATTTTGAAACATTTTATTCTTTTTTTTTAAATTCCTACTTTGTTTCTATCATCCTATGTTCCCATAAAAATTCCCCACACTTAAGCAATACACAATTTCTATCTTAAGCTAACCAAGGATTCAACTTGGGATTTTTATTTTGTCTTTCTGCTTAAGGCTACTAAGGTGGTTTATATAACAGAAGGGGATTTAAAAAGCTCAAGGGGGCTAACAAGGGTAATGTAAAAGGTAGGCTAATTTGGGATAAGTGAGGAAAAATTCCAATGACGGCCTCAATCACTTTCTTGGTATGTATCTATATTCTATAATTAGACATATAGATTAAAACAAAGTAAAGAATATCAGAATGAAAAAGAAGGGCAAAACACACAGGAATGAAATTTATGGTTTGAATGTAACCATTCAATTAAGCTCAAGATTCACAGACTGTGTATTCTCCAGCTCAAAAAGCATATATCAGTTGTACATATCATGCAAGTAAAAATTAAGAGTTCCCATTATTCTCAATGTAAATTTTTTTGGGTGCCTTTAAAGTTTTAGTGTTGTTCCTTGATGAAATGTTGTTAATTAACTAACATGTAATGCTATATATACAAGGTGTGTGGATTGTTTTGATTATGTTGAAGTCTCTAATTTACTTCCTTTTTATTTTCAATTTAAACCAAACTATCATATGCTAAAAGGGTAAACTATACTAATTAATCCACATTTTCTATAACTAATAAGTTAGAATTGCAATTAAACTAACAGGCTAAGGTATAAACTAAAGTGCAAAATGCAGAAATAGAGTAAAAATACAACAAAAGAATAGTGTGCAAGTACTGAAAAATAAAAACAAAGATAAAAATACAGAAAAATAAACAAAATAAGATAAAAAGAGTCTGTAGTGGTTCACCAAAAAGATATGCCATGGATGGCTACCTCCCCACACTAAAAATAAAGCATCATCCGCGATGCTCACTCAAGCTGGGTGTGAAGGGGTGTCATCACCGGAAGGATGGGCTGCTGGAGTCTCTGTGGTGGCCTGAGGGTCTGCAGACTGGATGAGGGTAGGAGGATCTGTCTGCTGCAGTGGAGGTGCTGACTGGAGAGGGATCTCTGGGTCTGCGGCCTGAATCTGGTGTGGCTCTGATAAACGACTATTTTATGGTTTATCTTGTGCTCATTTGAGTGGTTTTTATCAACTCTTTACCCACTTATTCATACTATTTGCATGGTTTTACATTTGCCTTCCTAATTATGTGCTTTGATTGAAAACATGCTTCTTTGGCCTTAAGTTCCCTATGTTTAATCCTCTCTTATTACCATTAGATGCCTTGATATGTGTATTAAGTGATTTCAGAGATTACAGGGCAGGAATGGCTCAGAGGATGGAAAGGAAGCATGCAAAAGTTGAAGGAATACAAGAAGTTGAAGGAACTGCAAAGCTGTCAACCTGACCTCTTCGCACTCAAATGGCTATAACTTGAGCTACAGAGGTCCAAACGACACGGTTCCAGTTGCCTTGGAAAGCTAACATCCAGGGCTTCGATTTGATATATAATATACCATAGTTTCCTTGACGCTAGGTGATACGACCGCGTGCTCCATGCAGACGCGTCGCAGTGACGGAAATTCAGCATGTTGAATTCGCAACCAGCGAATTCTGGGTTGTTTCTGACCCAGTTCTCGGCCCAGAAAACACAGATTAGAGGCTATAAAGTAGAGGAATGTATCCATTCATAAGGAGGCTCTCATATTCACAATTTTAGGATTTAGATGTAGTTTTTAGAGAGAGAGGTTCTCTCCTCTCTCTTAGGATTAGGATTAGGATTTCTCTTAGTTTTAGGAGTAACTCTCGATCCGAGGTTCAATGTTCTTTTTATTTATTTTCCCAATTTAATTTATGAACATCTATGCCAGATTTAATTTCTTTTGTTAATGTAATTCAAGGTATTTTCAGATTTAAGATTTCTTTGCTTTATTTATATTGATGCTTTTAATTTAATTTAGATATTTTTCTCCCTTTTGGCTTTGGTCAAGTGATTGGTAGTACTTGAGTTATCAAATTCAGCAAGTGATTGAAATTGGTAGATTCTGCTTGAGCTAGGATTGCTCTAACACTAGTCTCTCCACAGGAGTTGACTAGGACTTGAGAATCAAGCAAATCAGTCCACTTAACCTTCCTTTGTTTAATAAAGGCTGACCAAGTGGGATTAAAACCAATTCTCTTCACACCTGATAAGGATAACTAGGACAGGAATTCCAATTCTTATACCTTGCCAAGAGATTTTATTATTATTATTTTATTTTACATGTCATATAACGTATTCCCTCCTTACTTCCAAAACCCCAATTTACAAACTCATAACCAATAAAAAGAACATACCTCCCTGCAATTCCTTGAGAAGATGACCCGAGGTTTAAATACTCGGTTATCAATTTTAAAGGGGTTTGTTACTTTTGACAACCAAAACGTTTGTAAGAAAGGTTGATTACTTGGTTTAGTAACTATACTTACAACGAGAGTTTACTATAACCTCTAAACCATCAATCTTCAGTTCTTCAGGCTCCTCCTGCTGTGGTGCAGCCTGCTCCGGTCCTGCCTGCTCAGTCTCTCTCTGTGCATGTATCTCAGCCTCATGCTCGTCCGCCTCCTCCCCAGATGGCTCTGATGGTGTGTCAGGATCGGAGGGGATGTCACCGCCAGATCGGATTATCAACTTGAGGTGCTCATAGCGTCACTTATTGCGACGCTCAGATCTCTCATATCGCCGCCGGTTGCGGCGCTCCATCTGGTCCAGCTGCTAAAATAAGCGGTGCACGAGGTGGTTAACGGGCTCTGAGGCAGGTGGAGGTGTAGTGGGTATGACTGGTGCAGCAGTGGAAGAAGAAGGGGCAGCTGAAGATGTGGCTGCCTCACCCGAAGCGGTAAAGAATGTAGGCCTGTGGCCTAAAGCCAGAAATTTCCTGCTGTGAGGAATGATCTTCTTGCAGTCTGCAGCAGGTGGCTTCTCATCAGCAAGCTCCCAAGGCACGTCAGCTCAACGGCCTAGCTGGGTGACCAAATAAGGGAAGGGGAGAGTGCCTCTAATATGGACCCTGGCCATGTAGTACCGTATGAAACGTGGGAGGTACAGGTCCTTACCCTCCATCACACACCAGAGGAGGGTGATCATAGCAGTAGGCAGCTCCGTCTCATGAGTACTCGGCATAACAAAGTTGCTCAGGATCTGGTGCCAGAGCCGAGCCTCATCATTCAGATATATCAGCTTGATTCCCTTAGGCATTGTTGTGTTCTTTCCCATGACCCAGGAGACAGTAGGATCAAGGGCTATCCTCTGCTTGACAGCATCCCAGTCAAATCACATAAAGCACATGTCCTCTTCAGCCTTATGGTAACCGTCAGGTTGATCTGACTTAGGCTGAAGCTGCAGAATATCCTCAATGGCTTCTTCAGTTACCAATATCTGTTTCCCTCTGAGGTGTACTGCATCCAGGGTAGTCTTGAAATAGTTGCAGTAAAACTCCCGGACCTAGGAAGCATTGACCTCTGTCAGGTTTCTCTCCAAGAAGAACCAGCCTCTCTGTTTTATCTGATCGGAGGTGTACTGTTGTAGTTCTTCTGGAATTTTCAGAGTTCTCTCCAGGTGTAGATTTCTGGAGGTGGCAAACACTGGATACTTCAGCTCACAGTATCGGTTTGTAAATTTTTCCAGATCATTGGCAGTGAGGAGCTTGTCAGCCTTCTTCTGCGGGGTAAAGTGCTTTTCCCCCCAGGAGTCATCATGCATAATGTCCAAGATAGACATAGAGGATTCACCTCTTTTCCTTTTACCAGTGGTGGCTTTGCCTTTTCCCTTGCGCTGAGGGTCAAACATCCTGAAAAATAGAAATCCAGGATATAATTGAAGAACAAAAAGTAGGAAAACAAGTAGGGAAATAGAATAATAATAGTAGAAGCATGACGTTGGGGATTTTTGCCAGTAAAGAATTTCATAAAAACAGTCGCGTTGTAGATATAGTCTCTAAACCAACAGAAATCCCTTTCGCGCAAACGTTTTGGTTGTCACAAGTAACAAACCCCTTAAAAATTGATAACCGAAGTATTCAAACCTCGGGTCGTCTTCTCAAGGAACTGCAGGGAAGTATGTTCTTATTATTGGTTATGGAGATTGTAGAATTGGGGGTTTTAAGAATGAGGGACAAATATGACCGTTGATTTAAATAGAAATTAAAATAAATAAACAAATACTGCAAAGCAAACTTTTGGCAAGGTATGAGAAATTGGAAGTCCAGGCTTAGTTATTCTTATCAACAACAATGAAAGTCGAATCTTAATTCCACTTAGTCAACCTTTACTAAAGCAAAGGAAAGTCAAGGGACTAATTAGCTTGATCTTCGAATCCTATTTATTTCCTAAGAAAAGGTTGGGATTATTGAAGTTCAATTCAATTAGCAAAGATAACAGTTATCAATTATGTTGAGATAAGATAACTCCTGAGTTACTGCTTTCTTAACCAAAACCAAAAGAAGAAAAAGTAAACTTGCTGGAATAAAAATACCTTCAGATGTAAAGCAACAATAACATAAATTAAAGAAACCAATCATGAATTGAAATACCTCAAATAACATTAATAAGTGAAATTGTAATCCAACATGAAGAGTTCATAAAATAAAAATAAAGAACCTGGGATTGAGAGTTACTCCTAAAACTAAGAGAAATCCTAAATCCTAATCCTAAGAGAGAGAGAGAGGAGAGAATCTCTCTCAAAACTAGATCTAAAACATGAGAAGTGGAAATTGGCGAGCTCTCCTTGAATGGATGCATTCCTTCACTTCATAACCTCTGGTCTATACCTTCTGGACTTGGATTTGGGCCAAAAAGGGCTTCAGAATTTGCTATGAGCATTTTCTACAATTTCTGGTGCGCAGCCTCTGTCACGCGTCCGCGTGGGTCACGCGGTCGCGTCATTCGGAGCTTTTCCTTGCCACGCGATCGCGTCAGTCATGCGGCCGCATCATATGCGTTCTTCTTAAGGCGCGCGGTCGCGTCATTCATTCGGCCGCGTCGCTGCTGATTCGCGCTTGGCACGCGTCGTCCATGCGATTGCGTGGATACCAATTTCTTCAAGGACTCCATTTTGCACTTTCCTTCCATTTTTGTATGTTTTCTTTCCATCTTTTGAGTCATTCCTGCCTTAGAAGATCTGAAACTACTCAACACACTAATCACGACATCGAATGGAAATAAAGGTAATTAAAATAATTAATTTTAAAGCATAGGAAACATATTTTTCACATACATCACATACTAGGGAAGGGAAAGTAAAACCATGCAATTAACATGAATAAGTGGGTGAAGGATTGAATAAATCACTCAAACTAAGCACAAAATACATCATAAAATATGGGTTTATCAAAGCACATAGTGGCAAAAGAGTAGTAGAATTATGAAATGAGTTAAGTAAATGTATACTTTGGATTGTTTCGGAGTTAAAAATCTGAGACGAGAAATTACAATCCAAAATATATTATAAGTAGAATACCAGTTAATTAGGAAAAACAATAATCATGCCATGAGTTAAAAAGGTGAAAGAGTTAGTTAAAAAGCAAAGGGAGAAGTTAGAAAGTTAAAAGTGGTTAAAAGTGAAAAAGAGATTAGAAAGTGGAAAGCAGTGAGTTAGGAGAAAGAAAGTTAAAGTAAGTGGCATTGAGAAATATTTCCTAAGTAACAAGAAATTCATAAATTTAAAGACTAGTCAACTCATATTCAAAAATATCAAGTTATTGATGATGATTCATAAAGATATAAAAATAGCAAAAATTAAAATCGAATCGTCAATAGTGCAATTTATTAACCAGGAAATCGAAAGGAATAAGAATGTTGGCCCGTGCATTTATGAATTGTTTTGGTAAAAGCTAAGTAATGCAAAATTCAAATTGCCAAAACCAAAACATGAATGAAAATCAAAACAATTTGCAGAAAATTGGGCAGCATTCCGGCTAAAATTGGATGTTCCCAGGTAATAAACAGCAAGCAGAACAGTTCATATAAATTGAAATAAAGCTGCAAAAAGACACAGGTAATATGAACATGAAAGAGCAGTGTAAGAGCAGCATGAAACAGTGGAAACAGCATATGAATAGTATTAACATCACGGCAACATCAGAATTACGAAATTGATAAAACAAGAAGCACGAACAGCGCAATTAGCAGGCCTAAATCCACTAACCACATCCTAGCTACCTAACCACCGGGAAGAGAATGGGGCGCGATGGGGGTAGGGTTTCACATCACTGGGGTTAATGGATTTGAATCCACGCGAACGCGTGGGGCACGCGATCGCGTGGCTAGGGTAGAATGGGGTTGACGCGATCGCGTGAGTGACGCGATCGCATGGAATGGGTAAAAGGATGAATGATGCGGTCGCAAGAGGCACGCGACCGCATCGCTAGAAATTGTGCTAAACGCACAATTCCAGCGTCGTTTCAGCGTAACTCTCTGTCTCCATTGGGATGCCATAATATCCATGCGACGTGAACGCGTCGCTCACGCTTTCGCGTGGGATGGGTGTTTTGCAAGTGACGCGTTCGCGTCAGAGACGCGAACGCGTGGGCCGTTTTGTGCTAAACGCACACTAGCCGCACGGTTTCAGCCCAGATTTTTGGGCGTTGGATTTTTACGCCGATTTCCAGATCATGCGTTCGCGTGATTGACGCAGACGCGTGGGAGGTGTTTTTCGCTACTGACGCGAACACGTTAGCAACGCGGTCGCGTTGCACCCTTTTTTTAATGCAATTATGCAGTATGCAATGCTTATGAATAATATTCAGGTTCAATAAAAATAATATAATATAAAAATAAACAAAATGAAATAAAACTGAAAAAGAAACGACCATACCATGGTGGGTTGTCTCCCACCTAGCACTTTTAGTTAAAGTCCTTAAGTTGGACATTGGATGAGCTTCCTGTTATGGTGGCTTATGCTTAAATTCATCCAGAAATCTCCACCAATGTTTGGAATGCCAACAGCCTCTGGGGTCCCAAACTAGGCATGTAAAGCTTTTGAGCAGCTTTAAACAGATTCTCAGGCTCCCGGGGTGACGAATGTCAGAATAGATTCCAGGATCCCAAACTTTGCTTTTAAATCCGTCGTTGTCTTGATCTATATTTTTCAATCCGGGTGGTTTAGAAATTGTATTCTCACCAAGATGACCAAACGTCTTCCGAGACCCATTCAATTGCACTTGGTACCAATCCGTGCACTTCGAATTGAAGCGCGGAACCTTGTTGAACCTTGTACACCAGCTCTGAGTACGAGCCATTTTCTTCTTACTCTTAAAGCCGCAGAGAGCTCTAAGCTAAACATCTGTTTCAAGCAAACCATATGCAAATGGAAAAGTAAAGATAAAGGTTAAGGATTGTACCCACTTGAAGCTTGTATTAGGTGGTAATGGCCTTGGGATAGGTGTTTCCAGTGGTTCTGTAAGTTCTACTCCCTTGTATTCTTCTGTGAATTCCTCCTATTCTTTGCAAAACTCTTCAATTGCAACTGCATCCTGATCAAAGTCTTCTATGTCTTCCTCATCACTTAAGTCATACGTTGGAGGTTGAGAGAAATCTACCTCGACGTCATCTTCGTATTCACTTGGATAAGGTTCTCCAGGCTCAAGGAATTCAGTTGCAGATGCAAGTTTATTACTAGGAGAGCTTGATTCATGATCATCACTGCCCATGGAATCAACTTCTTGGTCTGTTTCGTCCAATTTTTCACAAAGTATATGCATTAGAGGTTGTGCACTGTCCTCTTTGGCATCAATTTCGGACGTCTCAGCGGAATCCTTTACAGTTCTTGATTCCCATGGAGGTTCAGTATCTCCTAAATCTTCAACCACTTCTTCCTCTACAGCTATCATGGCTTCCTCTACTTGTTCCAATACAAAGCCATGCTCCTCATTGTCCTCGGAGTTTCTAGTGTTTCCTTCATGCTACGCTCTTCTTTTGATTCTCCACATGCAGCCATGGGAGTACCTTGAGTTCTCAAATGTCGGGAAGCTATTATGTTTACTACCTCGGTTAAGGCAGTAGTAAGTTCCAGTACGCCTTTTTGTATCCTTGCTTGCCCTTGAAGAAGAACACGAAGTTTGTCATTCATTGGAGGTTGGGGTGGGTATGAGGGTTCATTGGTTGGGGAAGAGGGTTCAAAATAATAATGTGGTGGTTCTTGGGAGTAATTGGATTGGGATTGTGGGGGATAAGGGTCATATGGTGGTGAATGGTGAAAAAGAACTTGTGAGTGTGGTGGTCCAAATCTATGTTGAGAGGATGGTCTATAAGCACAGGGTGGGGCTTGTTGGTAATTGCAAGGTGGTCCACCATGTCTATTAGCTTGGTATGCATTGTATAGTGGTCCTCGTCCATGATATCTTGGAGGGTGATGTTGCCTAAAGGGTTGATCAGATCCTCTTGGCTCCATCCATCTTTGATTGCTCTGACCTTGATGCATGTTCCTGCTATGACTTCCATTCCCTTCAATAATATTAGAACTAAACTCAAAGCGAGAGGGGTGAGAATTCATAGTAGCTAATGAAAATAAAAGGGGAAAGAGGTATGTTCTTATTAATGGTTATGAGTTTTGTAAATTGGGGATTTTAAAGGTAAGGAACAAGTAATTTAAATGACAAATGAAAGAAATAAATAACTGTAAAATAAACTCTTGGCAAGGTATGAAAATTCGGAAGTCCTATCCTAGTTACTCCTATGAGAATGGAAGTTAATCCCACTTAGTTAACCCTTATGAAAGCAAGGGAAAGTCAAGTGAACTAATTAGTTAGATTCTCAAGTCCTAGCCAACTCCTAAGGAAAGACTAGAGTTAGTGGAATACCAGTCAATTTAGCCGACATAACAACCAATCACGGATAGTTGATAACTCAAGAGCTTCCAGTTAATCAATTAAAGCCAATGATATAGAAAGCTAAATAAGAATCTTAGATCTGAAATACCTCAATTACATTAATAAGAGAAAATTAATCTAAACATAAAAAGTTCATAAGCCAATCTGGCAACATAAGTAATTAAAGGATAGCATTAAAGTATCTGAAAGTAAAAGAGAAATATAAAGTAAAAGAAATATTGAACCTGATGAAGAGTTGAAATTCTAAATCCTTTAAAAGGAATCCTAATCCTAAAACCTAAGAGAGAGGAGAGAACCTCTCTCTCTAAAAACTACATCTAAACTATGAAAAGTAAATAATTGAAGGCTCTCCTATGAATGGATGCATTCCCCCACTTTATAACCTCTAATATGTGCTTTCTGGACTTGGATCTGGGCCAAAAAGGGTTTCAAAAATCGCTGGGAGCGTTTTCTGCAGTTTCTGGTGCGTGGCGCCTGTCACGCGTCCGCGTGGGTCACGCGGTCGTGTCATTTGGGAGTTTTCTTTATCATGCGTTCGATTCAGTCACGCATACGCGTCATCTGTATTCTGCTCAAGGCACGCGTCCGCGTCAGTCATGCGTTTGCGTCGCTGCCTTTTCGCGCTAGGCATGCGGCCGCATCGTCCATGCATTCACGTCGCTGCCAGTTTCTTCAAAAACTCCATTTTGTGCTTTCCTTCCATTTTTGTATGTTTCCTTTTCCATCTTTTAAGTCATTCCTGCCTTAGAAGATCTAAAACTACTTAACACACGAATCACGGCATCGAATGGTAATAAAAGGTAATTAAAATAATTATTTTTAAAGCATAGGAAACATGTTTTTCACATATATCACATAATAAGGAAGAGAAAGTAAAACCATGCAATTTACATGAATAAGTGGGTGAAGGGTTGAATAAATCACTTAAATTGAGCACAGTATATATCATAAAATATGGGTTTATCAGCGTCACCTGCACTTTCTGCATTCTACGCGTACGCGTGGGCGACGCTTACGTGTTGCTTATCCCTACTGCACCGCACGCATAAGCGTGAGCGACGCTTATGCGTCGCCTCGTGCCCTGTTTTTTCTCCTTTCTCCTTTCTTTCTTCTTCCTTTTTTCTTTTCTTCTTCTTTCTTTCTACCTTTCTTCTTCTTTCTTCTTCCCTTCTTACTTTCTTCTTTTCCCTCTCTTAAAAAAAAATAAATGAATAAATAAATAACTAAATAAATTAAATAAAAAAATTCACTTTTTTTTTCTTATTTTTCATTTTCTTTTGTATGTTGCATTTGCATACCTTTATTCATTGCATTTTTATTTTGTTTTTATAGCTTGTTCTTATTTTTTTTCTAAAGTTTCTTATTTTAACATTTGTGTTGAATTCTCCTACTCAATTGTTGAGAATTTCTTGGATTATTTTGGTGCTTCTTGACTTGTTTGGTATTGTTGGGTGATAAAATTTTTAGGTCAATGCTTAATCTTTGATGACTCTTGCATCCTTTGTGCATTGACATGAACTTTTAATGTCTCTCATGACCCACTCTTTTCTATTTGTACTTGATGCTCAACATGCTCTTCATGGAATTTAATTGTGCTTTAACTATACTTTTGCATCAAGTAGTAGTTGATATGCCTTAGCTTATACTATTTTCTCTCTTATATGTTGTAGCTACCATATAGTTGAGAACCTTAATCTTATTTGGCATTAGCCCCCGCCTATATTCTATTGCTTTGATATCTTTGTTGTAGGCTTAATTTTCTTTCTTTTTCTTTCCTTTTTGGTTGGCCACCAAGAAGGAAAGAAAAGGAAAAGCTTCAAAATGGGGCAACAAACAAGTTCATCTGCACAATCTTTTGAGAGAGCTCATCAGTTGTAGCAACCCATCCACCTTGCTCTTCTTTGCATGTACCGAGGACGGTGCAATCTTCAAGTGTGGGGAGGTCATCCAACCGATCTCCGTGGGTAACCTCTTCCCTTTTCCAACACCAATTCTTAATTTTCTTTGTTAGATTAGTTGTTGCATTGCATGATAGGTTGCATGTTATTTAGAATTTGTACATATTTTACCACTTCTTCTTATTTTAGGACTACTTGGTTAGGGTGATGATTTCTTTTCCAAGAAACTATTTTAGGGCACCCTACCAATTTGAAAAAAAATTTGTTGAACATGCTTGAAGAATTTATTTTGGAACATAGTTTTGAGCTAAACACACAAAAGCATGTGAGTTTTGAGCCCAAGTGTGTGGTTACATCTTATAACCACTTATTTCCATTCTTGTGTGCATTGTTCTCTTTCTATGATTGTAATCTTTGATTTGTTTGATTCTATATGTCCATTGTTCTGTGTATGAATGCACTTATATGATTGAGGCCATCATTTCATTTAGCTCACTTACCCAAATAGCCGACCTTTCATCAACCATTGTTAGCCAATTTTGAGCCTATTTAATCCCTTTTGCTCTTAATTATAGTACATCACTACCCCTAAGTGAGAAACAATAAATGTCCCTTAATTTGGATCTTTGATTAGCTTAGGCTAGTGAAGGTATATCATTTGGGTATGGGAAACTTGGGACATTAGTTGAGGTAAAAGTGTATTTTGTACTTTTGTTGAAAATCATGGAACTGGGTACGTGCTTATGCATTAAATTTGTAAAACCATATGCATTGATACGTTTGTATATAATTTTGTGAAAAAAAATGTGAAAAAAAATGTAGAAAAAGAAAAATAAAAAATAAAAGAAACAAAAATATATAAAAAAAAGAAACCAATAAAAAGGGGACAAAATGCCTCAAAGCAAAGTAATAATAACAATGAATATGGAATGTGAATTTAAGAGAATGCATGAGTATGTGAAAAAGTGGGAATCATGGGTAGCTAGGTGTTGTATTAGAATTGTATAGGTTGTTATATGTGTTTAGTGAGAGCTTAGGTTAATCAAAGAATCAAATTTCAAGCTCACTTGACCATATGCATCTTTACCTTTACCCTAGCCCCATTACAACCTATGAATAAGCCCTCATGATAAACGTATGCATGCATTGAATAATTGGTGATTGTTAGATGAAAAATAAATCTTGGAAAGCATTATTAGAAGAGAATTGAGTGATCAACCCTATAAACTAGAGCGACTAGAGCGGATACACTTCCGGTGAGGGTTCGATGCTCAATTCCTTGTTCCTGGCTTTCATGAGCCTTCTTCTTGTAAGTCTATTTGAACTTCATTTTGATATTTGAATTGGTGGGATTCATGAATCATCATACTATCTTTGCCCTACTCGCTTATATATGTTCTTGGAGATTGATTCATTTTTAACCAAGTAGGAAGAATCACTTTACATTTAGTTGCATTCATATAGATAGGTGCATATAGTTTCTTTGCATTGAATAAATGTTCATACCCCTTTTCTTATCCTTCTTTATTCCTAGCATGAGGACATGCTTGGTTTAAGTGTGGAGAGGTTTGATAAACCCTAATTTTGTGGTTTATCTTGTGCTCAATTGATACACACGGAAACTTGTCTCTCAACAATTTTCCTTCGGCAAGTGTACCGAATTTGTCGTCAAGTAAAAACTCACAATAGAGTGAGGTCAAATCCCACAGAGATTGAATGATCAAGTAACTTTAATTAGAGGAATGTTTTAGTTGAGCAAACTAGAAATTGATTTGAGATTTGCAGAAAATTAAATGGCGGGAAAGTAAATAGCAGAAAAAGTAAATGCTAGAAATAAAGAGCTGAATGTAAATGGCGGAAAGTAAATTGCAGAATCTTAAATGGGAATGGGGTAATTGCTCATAAAAGTAAATGGTAGAAATTAAAGAGAACGGGTAAGATCAGAAATGGGAGTTCATTGGGCTCAGGAGATGTCGCATTCTCCGGATCAAGTTCATTTTCATCTCTTCCTCAATCAATGCATTCATCGATCTCCTTGGCAATCTTAAGTGATCGAATTCTAATTTCTTGGTAATTCAATCTCTCAAATCTTGATCAATAGCCAATTCCTTGGTCAATTGCTCATGAGAAGAGATGAAGTATGGTCGCTGATTATACCACATGTATTTCCCAAATCAGGTGTTGGTGGGATTATAGTCACATATCCATCCACACCCAATTTGGTCCAGCATGAGAAAGCATTTCTAGCATGATCTCTTCATTCCTCTTTCAAGGTTCAGAAGAGATCCAAGTATGAATAGCTTCTTTTCCAAGATAACTACCCAATTGGATGAAGATCGAAAGCTTTCAAGTAAAATCACACTTTGCTTGCATCCCATGAGACTTTTATTCATTGATCCCTTTTGTTTCTTGTCAATTCAGGGCTTATTTGTGTTCTTAGCCTAACTGCTCTGTAAGGGGGCAACTCTTTAAAATAAGCTTTCAGCCAACACTCCCAAACCAGTTGGTTCAAGGTGCTAGGTGTTGAAACACCCCTGAGGACTTACTTCCTCAAGTCTCTCCCCCATACATACACACCACAGGCACATGGTTTGTTTATTTTCTTTCCTTGAGGTCTTGGTGTCCAGCACCTCTTTGGGCTATTAAATGTTCTGTAGCAAAGATTGCTCTTGATGGTGGACTTTCAGCTGATAATCCTGGGTTAGTTAACCCAAGTTACCAGGTGATAAAGCACCCCTAAGAGCTTAGTAATCCAAGCAGATCCTTGGTACAAGAACACCACAAACACATCCCTCAAGACTCAAACCCTTGGTGCCTAGCCTCTTTTCTTGCTATTTTTCTTTTATTCTTCACTTTAATTATTTCTTTCCCTTTTTCTTATTAGGATCTTATTATTTAACTAGTCTCATGGGTATGTTCAAAGCATAGTATTCATGACAGATAGTTGTCTTCCCACCTTGTGGTTGAACCAACTTAGCTAACTTATGACCACACCACAAACTCAGGAACTTACTCCATAGTATGAACTCCACTCTGGTCTTTTATAAA
>NC_029790.2:82960294-83014740 GCF_000816755.2 Arachis ipaensis
AAGATAAGAAGTTAGGAAGTTAGAAAAGATATTTTGAAAAGATATTTTTGAAAAAGATAAGATAAGAAGATATTTTTGAAAAAGATAAGATAAGAAGATAATTTTGAAAAAGATAAGATAAGAAGATATTTTTGAAAAGATATGATAAAATTAGTTTTGAAAAAAGATTTGATTTTTAAAATCACAATTAATGACTTGATTCATAAGAAATCACAAGATATGATTCTAGAACTTAAAGTTTGAATCTTTCTTAACAAGTAAGTAACAAACTTGAAATTTTTGAATCAAAACATTAATTGATTATGTTATTTTCGAAAATTTGGTATAAAAATAAGAAAAAGATTTTTGAAAAATATTTTTGAAATTTTCGAAAATAACTAATTATTTTGAAAAAGATTTGATTTTTGAAAAAGATTTTGAAAAAGATAAGATTTTCAAATTGAAAATTTGATTTGTCTCATGAGAAACAATTTGATTTTAAAAAATTTTTGAAAAAGTCAACTCAAATTTTCGAATTTGATGAGAGAAAAAGAGAAAGATATTTTTTTGATTTTTGAATTTTTATGATGCAAGAGAAAAACACTAAAAAGATGCAATGCATGAAATTTTTAGATCAAAACAATGAATGCATGCAAGAATGCTATGAATGTCAAGATGAACACCAAGAACACTTTGAATGTCATGATGAACATCAAGAACATGTTTTTGAAAAATTTTTAATGCAAAGAAAACATGCAAGACACCAAACTTAGAATTCTTTAATGCTTAGACATTAAGAATTCAAGAATGCATATGATAAACATGAAAAGGCACAAAACAAAAAATCATCAAGATCAAACAAGAAGACTTACCAAGAACAACTTGAAGATCATGAAGAACACTATGAATGCATGATATTTTCGAAAAAATGCTAGATGCATATGCATGTGACACCAAACTTATAATATGACTTAAGACTCAAACAAGAAACACAAAATATTTTTGATTTTTTTTTATTTTCTAATTTTTTTTGCATTTTTATTTTATATTTTTCGAAAATTATATGAAAAAAAGAAAAAATAAGGATTCCAAAATTTTTAATATGAATTCCAGGAATCTTGCCATGTTAGTCTAAAGCTTCAGTCCAGGAATTGGACATGGCTCACTAGCCAGCCAAGCTTTCAAAAAAAGCTCCAGTCCAAAACACTAGATATGGCCAATGGCCAGCCAAGCTTCAGTAGGTGATCATGGATCAACAGCGGGTAGATCAGGAACAGTAGCAGGTGGATTAGCTCCAACTAGCTTGCTCTTGATAACAAATTGCAAGCCTCAGTCCAAATGAATTTAGACATGGCTTTACAGCCAGCCAGGCTGCAACGTATAATTACATGGGCTGAAGTGATTAGTTGAATACCAATCCCAAAGTGGTTTGGGTATGGCTTTACAGCCAGATATGATTCAACATATTTCATGAAACAATAGAATTCATTCTTAAAAATTTTGAATAAAAAAATTTTTTTGAAAACATTTTATTTTTTTTTTCGAAAACAGATGAGAAAACGCAATTGGAAGCGCGCCATTTCGAGTTCTGTAGCTCCAGAAAATCCACTTTGAGTGCAGGGAGGTCAGAATCCAACAGCATCAGCAGTCCTTTTTCAACCTCTGAATCTGATTTCTGCTCAAGTTCCTCAATTTCAGCCAGAAAATACCTGAAATCACAGAAAAACACACAAACTCATAGTAAAGTCCAGAAATGTGAATTTAACATAAAAACTAATGAAAACATCCCTAAAAGTAACTAGATCCTACTAAAAACATACTAAAAACAATGTCAAAAAGCGTATAAATTATCCGCTCATCAGTAAGGAAATGATGCAGTAATGACATTCAGACTAGCAATCCTAGACCTAAGCAATGAAAAACTTAAAAGACAAAATTTAAAAGGGTTCCAACTAACGAGTAACTATTAATCAAAAGTGCATTCGGACTTCCAAATTTCAACATTCTAAGTACATGGAATTAAGTAACAATACAACCTTCGGGTGATGGTTTCTAGTTGCCCTCTTTTTGTCATCATCCTAGTCTTTGCTACCTCACTTCCTTGGGTGAAAGTGCACCATTTTCTCATAAGATTCCTGCAAAGTTATTGGAAGTTGCTTGTTCCCAAAGCACTTGAGAAATAGTTAGCTTGCGTGTATGCTTGTGACTTCTGAACTTAATTTGGTGTGTGAACACCAAACTTAGTTCTTTGCCCAGTACAAAACCTTGCATATATGCAGAGAACCTCATATCTTGTTATTAACAAAACAATTATTAACTAAAGTCTAACTACATCTAAGTGGTTTCCCTTGATTGGTTGGAGCTAGCAATGTGCTTTGGGAGTGGAGTGTGATTCTAACTAAGATCCTTTGGTGGAACACCAAACTTAGAATTACACTTTCACTCTTGGATTGTTTCGGTGTGGAACACCAAACTTAGCTCCTCGCAATACATGGGGAACAACTTGTGACCTTTATTGAAATAAAGATGAAAAGGAAACTACCTGAGGTTGGGTTGCCTTTCAACAGAGCGCTCTTTTATCGTCGCTAGCTCGATGATTCCTCAATTACTTGAGATGATACTTTACTCTGGGGTTTTCCCCCATGTTCCCCATATAATATTTGAGTCTTTGTCCATTCACAGTGAACGTCCTCTCTGAACCTTCATCCATGATTTCTATGTGCCCATATGGCGAGACCTTTGTGACAAGGAAGGGTCCTGACCACCTTGACTTGAGTTTGCCAGGGAACAGTCTCAATTTGGAGTTGTAAAGGAGTACTTGTTGCCCCTTTTCAAAACTCCTTGGTGCCAGATGCAGGTCATGTCTTTTCTTCGCCTTTTCTTTATAAATCTTGGCATTTTCATAGGCTTGAGATCTAAATTCCTCCATCTCTTGCAGTTGCAGGATCCTCTTTGCACCAGCAGCAATGCTGTCAAAATTTAGTATCTTGAGAGCACAGAGAGCTTTGTGTTCCAGCTTCAGTGGTAAATGACAAGCTTTCCTATACACCAGTTGATATGGGGACATTCCAAGTGGAGTTTTGAATGCTGTTCTGTATGCCCAAAGAGCATCATCCAGCTTCTTTGACCAATCCTTTCTTGATGCACCCACAGTCTTTTCCAGAATCCTCTTTAGCTTTCTGTTGGATATCTCCGTTTGCCCAATTATTTGGGGATGGTAAGGCGTGACCACCTTGTGTTTTACCCCATATCGTAGGAGAAGAGCTTCTAGTGGTCTATTACAAAAATGGCTCCCTCCATCACTGATGAGTGCTCGTGGGACTCCAAACCAGCTAAAGATATTCTTCCTGAGGAAGTTCATGACCACCTTGTTATCATTCGTTGGGGTTGCAATAGCCTCTACCCACTTGGAAATGTAATCCACTGCTACCAAGATGTACTTGTTTGAATATGAATGGTCCCATGAAATCGATTCCCCACACATCAAACAGTTCCAGTTCCAAGATGAAATTTTGTGGCATCTCATTTCTTTTGGGCAAGTTTCCAGATCTTTGGCATTCATTGCAGCTCTTTACTAGTTCTTTGGCATCCTTGAAAAGGGTCGGCCAAAAGAATCCGCTTTGTAACACCTTTGCTGCAGTTCTGTCCCCTCCAAAGTGGCCTCCATAGCATGAGCTGTGGCAATTCCATAGGACCTTTTGTCCTTTTTCTTCCGAAACACATCTTCTAAGGATTCCATCTGAACACTTCTTAAAGAGATATGGCTCATCCCAGACAAAGTATTTTGCATCATTCATGAGCTTCCTTTTTTGATGTTTATTGATCTCTGGAGGTAAGGCCCCAGTTGCCTTGAAGTTGGCAATGTCTGCGAACCATGGTGCTTTGTGAACTGTCATCAACTGCTCATCAGGGAAGAGCTCGTTCACACTTGTATCATGTGTTCCACTTTCCTCATGAGGGATTCTGGATAGGTGATCTACTACCTTGTTCTCTACTCCTTTCTTGTCTCTGATTTCAATATTGAATTCCTGTAACAATAAGATCCATCTTATTAGCCTTGGTTTTGATTCTTGCTTGGCAAACAAGTATTTAAGTGCTGTGTGATCTGTGAAAACAATCACTTTAGCACTGATGAGGTACGATCTAAACTTGTCAAATGCAAAAACTATTGCTAGAAACTCCGTTTCAGTAGTGGTATAATTTCTTTGAGTATCATTGAGGACTTTGCTAGCATAGTATATCACATGGACTAAGTTATCTTTCCTCTGTCCTAACACTGCCCCAACTGCAAAATCAGATGCATCACACATCAATTCAAATGTTAAGTTCCAATCAGGTGGGGAAATGATAGGAGCAGAGGACAACCTTATTTTCAAATTTTCAAATGCTAGCATGCATGATTCATCGAAGATAAATGGTGTATCAGATACAAGGAGATTTCTTAAGGGCTTGGCTATCTTTGAAAAATCTTTAATAAATCTTCTGTAAAAGCCAGCATGCCCTAAAAAGCTCCTAATTGCCTTGACATCACTGGGTGGAGGCAGTTTTTCAATAAGTTCTACTTTAGCCCTGTCCACTTCAATGCCTTGGTTAGAAACCTTATGGCCAAGGACTATTCCTCCTGTCACCATAAAGTGACATTTCTCCCAGTTCAAGACCAGATTGGTCTCTTGGCACCTTTTCAATACTAAGGCAAGGTGACTCAGGCAGCTAGTAAAGGAATCTCTGAATACCGAGAAATCATCCATAAAAACTTCAATGAATTTCTCTATCATATCTGAGAAGATAGAAAGCATGCAGCGTTGGAAAGTCGCAGGTGCATTACATAGTCCAAATGGCATGCGCCTGTAGGTAAACACTCCATATGGACAAGTAAATGAAGTTTTCTCTTGGTCTCTGGGATCAACCACTATTTGGTTATATCCTGAATAACCATCAAGAAAACAGTAATATGCATGTCATGCGAGTCTTTCCAACATCTGATCCATAAATGGGAGGGGGAAATAGTCCTTTCGTGTAGCCTCATTGAGTTTTCGATAGTCTATGCACATCCGTCATCCTGTGACGGTCCTTATAGGAATTAGTTCGTTCTTCTCATTGGGAACTACAGTGATTCCTCCCTTTTTGGGCACGACATGCACGGGGCTGACCCAGGGGCTGTCTGAGATCGGGTAGATTACCCCTCCCTGCCATAACTTCATAACTTCTTTCTGTACCACTTCCTTCATGATTGGGTTCAGCCTCCTTTGGGATTGAATGGATGGTTTGGCATCATCTTCTAGTAGTATCTTATGCATGCATATGGCTAAACTTATTCCTTTCAGGTCAGTAAGAGTCCATCCAATGGCATCCTTGTGCTTTCGCAATACTTTGAGTAGTTCATTCTCTTAATCTTAGCTGAGGCACGAGCTTATGATCACTGGGTAACTTTCATTTTCTCCTAAGTATGCATATTTGAGAGTGGGCGGCAGTGCTTTGAGTTCAAGTTTGGGTGCTTCTGACTTTTCGTTCTCTTCTTTTGATGCCCCTTGTATATAAATCTCTACTGTTGCAACCTCTTCACTAAACGTTGACTCCTCCTCTGTTAACCCTTCAGGTTCTTCTTCTTCAAAGCTCTCCTGCACTGCATCTTCAAGTGAGTCCAACCTCAAACATTCTCCCAATTGTTCTGGTGGGTAACTCATGGCTTTGAACACATTGAATGTCATCTTTTCATTGTGTAATCTCAGGGTGAGGTCCCCCTTTTGTACATCAATGACAGCTCCAGCAGTGGCCAAGAACGGCTTTCCCAGAATGATGGAAGCCTTGGTTTCCTCCTGCATGTCCAGTACTACAAAGTCTGCTGGGAAGATGAAATCTCCCACTTTCACCAGCAAATCTTCTACTACGCCATGAGGGAACTTGAACGATCTGTTTACCAGTTGTAGGGCCATCTTTGTTGGTTTAGCCTCTTCATCAGATGATGGTGGGTTGGGGTTGGATGGATGAGAAAGGTTAGTTTGGCCTTGGTAGAAGTGTTGAGAGGGGTGGTTATATGGGTGCTGATATGGTCTAGGTGTGGCATGTTGGTGAGCTAAGTTGTTGGGATTTGGACGTCTTTGATCTATGCCTTGGTCTTGTTGATTTCCCCACCCAAATTTTGGGTGGTTCCTCCATCCAGGGTTGTAGGTTTTGGAGTATGGATCATGGTTTTGCCTAGGTGAATTCCCAATGTAGTTGGCTTGCTCCTGACTACCCTCTGCTTCTTCATTCACTTCTTCTTGGGTCGTTGATGAGGTGGTGATTGCTGCTACTTGGTTCCTCTCCATCTTCTTGGTGAGGTCAGCCAATTGCTTGGTTATGAGCTTGTTTTGGGCCAGCAGTGCATCCACATTGTTTAGCTCCATCACTCCTCTAGTGTTCCTTCTTTCGGAGGCATAGAAGTAGTCATTCTCTGCTACAGTTTCAATGACATCTATGGCTTCCTCAATGGTCTTTTTCTTGTTCAGAGATCCCCCGGATGAGTGGTCTACTGCCTTCTTTGATTCATAGGAAAGACCTTCATAGAAAATGTGTAGCTGCACCCATTCATTGAACATATCTGGTGGACACCTTCTTGTCAGGTCCTTAAACCTCTCCCATGCTTCATATAGAGTCTCACCATCCTGCTGCCTGAATGTTTGTACCTCAGCTCTCAGCCTGTTAATCCGTTGAGGAGGATAGAATCTTGCCAGAAATTTGTTCACCACATCTTCCCAAGTTGCTAAACTCTCCTTTGGGAAGGACTCCAGCCATTTAGATGCCTTGTCCTTGAGTGAGAAAACGAACAGAAGTAGTCTATAGGTGTCAGGATGAACACCATTAAACTTCACAGTATCGCATATCCTCAGAAATGTGATTAGGTGATGATTGGGGTCTTCTTGGACACTCCCTACGAATGAACAGTTGTTCTGAACAAGGGTGATGAGCTGTGGCTTTAGTTCAAAGTTGTTGGCATGTATGGTTGGCCTTTGGATGCTACTTCCACAGTTTTCTGGGTTTGGGTTGATGTAAGAACCCAGAACTCTTCTCTCTTGCCCAGCATGATTTGCTAGACCCTCTCTGCCATGGTTGTGAGCCTCTTCTTCATGATGGTTCTCCATATTCTCCTCCATGTTTGATTCAAAGTACGCTTTCTCTTTCTCAGTACCAACTACTCTCTTTCCTCTTGCTTCCCTCCTTAATCTAAGGAAGGTCTTCTCAGGTTCAGAATAAAAGGAAGTTGAAGCCCCGCTTCTTCTCCCTGTCATACAACCAACAAAGTACAAGTAAGAAAATAGATCCAGAAACTATTCTAAAAAAAATGCCGTTAGTGTGAGTGATGCAATATATCAAACAGTTAGTGGGTGAGTGAAACAGAGTGTAAACAACTGAAATAAAGGGGTTAAAGGGATGGGAATATAAAACAACTGAAACCGAAAGTAAAGTGCTCAAACAGAAATTTAAATCAACAGAATAACAAATGCTCAATCTAGTGATCCTCCAACTTAATCATTGTTGATACAAAATCAATTCCCGGCAACGGCGCCATAAACTTGATACGCACAGAAACTTGTCGTGAAGTAAAAACTCACAATAGAGTGAGGTCGAATCCCACAGAGATTGAATGATCAAGCTACTTTAATTAGAGGAATGTTTTAGTTGAGCAAACCAGAAATTGATTTGAGATTTGCAGAAAATTAAATGGCGGGAAAGTAAATAGCAGAAAAAGTAAATGCTAGAAATAAAAAGCTGAATGTAAATGGCGGAAAGTAAATTGCAGAATCTTAAATGGGAATGGGGTAATTGCTCATAAAAGTAAATGGCAGAAATTAAAGAGAATGGGTAAGATCAGAAATGGGAGTTCATTGGGCTCAGGAGATGTTGCATTCTCTGGATCATTGGTCCAGCATGAGAAAGCATTTCTAGCATGATCTCTTCATTTCCCTTTCAAGGTTCAGAAGAGATCCAAGTATAAAAAGCTTCTTTTCCAAGATAACTACCCAATTGGATGAAGATCGAAAGCTTTCAAGTAAAATCAAGAGAAAAGATAAAAGAAGGAGAATGAAAACTAATATTGATCCATCAAATTACAACAGAGCTCCCTAACCCAATGAAAGGGGTTTAGTTGTTCATAGCTCTGAAAGATGAAAACAAAGATGGAGAATACATCATGAAAGTAAAAATAAAATTGCAGAGAAAGTAAAATACAGAGAGTAGTTCTATGCCAAAGGCTCCCTAAAGTTTCCAACTCAAACTAATTCAAAGCGTGAGTGTCACTAACGTTGGCTCATCATCTCTTTATCCACGTTAGCTTCCAAGTTAACTAAGTTAACGTGGAAGTTAACGTTGCTCATGGTGGCTCTTGGTGGTTCACCCCAACGTTAGTGACAAAGGTAAGTGTCACTAACGTTGGCTATCAATTTCTATCTCCACGTTAACTAAGTTAATGTGGGAGTTAACGTGGCTTATGGAGGCTTGGCCAACGTTAGTGACAAAGGTGAATGTCACTAACATTGGCTTCTCTTTTGCTTCTTAACGTTAGAGTCCACGTTAACTAAGTTAACGTGGCTCTTAACGTGGCCACTTATGAGCTTGGTCCAATGTCAGTGACAAAGGTAAGTGTCACTAACGTTGGCTCCATTTTCTTTCTTCCACGTTAGAGTTCACGTTAACTTAGTTAACGTGACTCTTAACGTGGGTTATGATGGCTTCGAGGGCGTTATTGGCGATTACTTTTCTCATTAACGTTGCAAGCTAGCTCCCATTCCACGTTAGTGGTCACGTTAGTTAGACTAATGTGGCTGCTAACGTGGTTCTTCCTTGCTTCCTTTGTCCTTAAATCAAGCAATAAAGTGCATCAAAGTTCTAATCCAAATCATGAGACATGCATCCTCTAATTTGTCATATAATTCATGCAAAATTCTCATGAAATCATGTAAAGTGCACAATGTATGCTTGAATCAAGATGTAAGTGAATATCTACCCAAAACTAGCTTATTTTCTAAGAAAATGCATGAAACTACCTTAAAAACAGTAAAGAAAAGGTCAGTGAAACTGGCTAAAATGCCCTGGCATCATTAATTTAAGGAATTTTATCAACTTTTCTCACATTTATTCAATGAAATAGCATAGTTTTGTAATTCTTCCTAAATTTGTGCTTAAGCGTGAAAACATGATTTTTAGGGCTTAAAATAGCTAAATTTGATTCACTTTAATTCCATTCGATACCTTGATATGTTTGTTAAGTGATTTCAGGTTTAGAAGGCAAAGATTGGATTGAAGGAATGAAGGAAAATCATGCAAAGTGGGAGGACTCGTGAAGAACTGAAGGAATTGGTAAGCTGTCAATCCTGACCTCTTCGTACTAAAATGATCATAACTTGAGCTACAGAAGTCCAAATGAGGCGTTTTCAGTTGCGTTGGAAAGCTAACATCCGGAGCTTCAAAATGATATGCATTTAACCATAGTTACCTTGCAGTTAGGCAATGCACATGCGTTGCCCATACGTGCACATCGCAGGATCAGCGTGGGCCATTTTTAGCAACTCGTGGCTAGCGATTTCTAGCTGATTTTGGGCCCAATTCAACTCATTTCTGATGCTATTGAACCCAAGGATTGAAGGGTAAGAACCATAGGGTAGTTTTCATCAAGTTGTAGGTAGAATTCTAGAGAGAGAAGCTCTCCCTTCTCTCTAAAATTTAGGGTAGTTTAGGTTTAATTTTCTTAGATCCAACTTTCAATTCTTGTTTTGATTTAGTTTTCCCTTTTTAATTTCTTGTTGTTACATCTCTATTCTTCAGTTTTACTTGTCATTTCTTTTATTTTGCCCTCTTTTATGTTTATGAACCCTTGTGGACTTCAATTTCCTTTTAATGCAATTCTATGTTTCCATGCTCTTTTATGTTTATCTTAGTTGCTATTGTTGATTTCTTTCTTCTGTTAGTTATTGCTTTCATTAATTCTTGCAATTTGTGATGTTTACTTTTATTTCACTCTAGGTGTTTGATAAAATATTTCCACTAGTTTTTTGTAGTTTTTTTTACTCTTGGCATAGGCTAAGGGGATTGAGTGACCTTGAGTCATTAGGTCTCAATGAATTGGTGATTTGAGAACCCTTAGTGGTCAATTTGATAACCATTGACTCTAGCCTACTACTAAGTCAATTAGTAGCTAGGTTAGGAGTTATGGATTGATGTTGATCAAACCTATTTGATGTACTTCAAGCTTGAGGTAGATATTGTACTTACTTCAAGCATAGAAGTAGACTTAATACGTTGGTCCCTCATAATTAGCAATGTATGGTTTGTAGACAAGGATGGTGATCTCAGTTACCTATGTCTAGCAAAGAGTTCTTTTCCTTTTCTTTATTAGTTAATTGTTATTTACTTTCTTGATCTTATATTTTCTTTTCAATTACAAATCAAACCCCCCTTTGCATTTTCATAGCCAATAATTGAGCGCCTCATTGCAATTCCTTGTGAGACGACACGAGGTTTAAATACTTCGGTTAATTTTTATTGGGGTTTGTACATGTGACAACCAGTTATTAAAATTTGAATTGAGCATTACTAGATGGTTGGAAACTATACTATCAACGAAATTATTTTGAATGAAATTCCTAACCATACGAAAATGCTCTTATCAAATTCCTAACCAATTAAAATTTTAATGAAATTTGATGTGATGGTTATTTGTTGGTTTGGAACTATACTCACAAGGAAGAAATTTCCTTTTCTATTAAGAAAAATTCCTAACCGACATAATTCTCACTATGAGCACTTTCTCAGCATCTCTTTGTACCTCTCACAAGCTTCATAGAGGGACTCTCCTTCATGCTGTTGGAAAGTCTAAATGTCTGTTCTGAGCTTGGTTAGCCTCAAAGGTGGGAAGAACTTGGTTAGGAACTTAGTGACCAAGTCCTCCCATGTGACTATACTCTCCTTGCGTTGATTATCCAGCCACTTCTTAGCTCGACCCCTTACAATAAAAGGGAATAGCAACAACTGATAAACCTCAGCTGGGACGCCATTGGTCTTGACAGTGTTACAGATTTACAGGAAGTTAGAGATAAACAAGTTGGGATCTTCCTAAAGGCTTCCATTAAACTAGCAGTTTTGTTGCACCAATGTGACAAGCTGAGGCTTCAGTTCAAAATTATTGGTATTAACAGTAGGTGTCATAATGCTACTTCTATAACTCCCAAAATTGGGGATAGTAAAAGATCCAAGAGTCCTCCTAGGTTGAGGAGCATTAGCATTGTTATTTGCATTGTCAGCCATGTTGTAATCAAGTTCTTCTTCAGCTACCTCTTCAATTTCTTCTTTAACCCTTTGATCACTAGCTTGTTTCCTTTGTCTCCAAAGAGTTCTTTCAATTTCAAGATCGTAGTGAAGACGTACTTTGTCCCTGTTATTCTACACAGACATAAAAACAACAAGAAAATCAAATTAGAATTTCCTTCGTCACTTTAAAGAAAATTCCTAATGGAGGGATAAAAAATAACCAGTAAATAACTGAAAGCAAAATAAGATATTGGCAACGGTGTCAAACGCTTCATGAAAATTTTACATCACAAACTACCGGTAAGTGTACCGGATCGTACCAAATAATAAACTCACGGTGAGTGAGTGTCGATCCCACGAGGATTAATGGACTAAGCAAACAATGGTTGACTAATTATTCTTGTTAGACAAGTGAGATTCTGACTTTTGAATATCAAAAAACATAAAAGACAGTGAATTGAAGAATGCAAACAATAGACGTGTGAGAAAAGAGTATGAGTGAGAGTTAAGGCTTTAGAGATGTTTAAATTTCCTGATTAACATTCAATGTCAACTACCTTGATCATGTAAAGATTGAGTTTATGGCAAACCCTAGGTGATTGAATTCCTATTCCTAGGAAATTGAATTTTCTCTAACCCAACTAACCGTCAATTCCTTGATAAATCAATTATGTTAAAAGGTTAAGCTCAAAATCTGATTTATAAGCCACACAATCCCTAATAAGAACCCAAAAATAATCCGATTATATGTCACGTATCACATTAAATTCAGACAATTAAGGAGTTGTGAGAAAAGGGTTTCAAGATTTAATTCTAGTGATGTAACTTTTCCAAGATTCAAAAGAATTCAATTTAGATTAGAGTTATTTTCCAATACACACTAATTCGTAGGACAAAGAATGAAACCAATTCTTAAACATAAATTAATGCATTAATCAAGAGTAGAAAATAAAATGATTATTAATCCATCAAAGTAAACAGAGCCCCTAACCTTAACAATGAAGATTTAGTGGCTCATGGTGCAGAAAAAACCTTAGGAGAGTAAAAGTGTGTAAAATTGAAAGTGCAAAAATGGAAAAAGAGAGAGAGTAATGTGTTATCTGATGCCCGTGGGCTACGACTCATTAAAAAGCTCTAAAATTAAACCGAGAATAAAAATTTAAACTAAATCAAAACAAAATCGAATCTAATCAAATCAAATCTTTTCTTAATGACTCTTGACTAACTAGTGATCGTTCATGTAATTTAAGCTTGGTGTCATCTTCATTAATTACAAAAATTTCTTGGGTCTTGGGCTGTTGCTGGTGTTTGACGCCACTTTGGTGGCATTTGGCACCACTTTTGATGCAATTCTACACTCCTTGCTGCCTGTCTAGAGTTTAGCGCCAGTTTCTTGGTGATAAATGCCGGGAGTTCCAAGAAGATGGTGATGCTGGACGCGGTTTGGCGCTAAACGCTAATGTCACAGCCTTTTAGCGCCATGAATCTAGAGAAAAGTTATGGACTATTTATATCGTTGAAAATCTCTGGAAGTTAGCTTTCTAATTCCACTAAAACCGTGTAATTTGGACCTTTATAGATCAAGTTATGCTAGTTGGAGTGTGAAGAGGTCAGAATTGACAGCATCCTCGAATTCTCTTTGTACTTTTCTTCAATTCTTGGTTCCTCCTTGTTCTTTTCTCTAATTTTTTAACATTTTCCTACATAAATCAAGGCTCAAAGCAACTCCAAGAAATATTGAATAAAAGCACAATAATCTTAATAAAAATAAGAAAATCACTAACTTTATTCAAAGAAATAGTAACTAAAAATAGCTAAAGATACTCATGCATTACAACACCAAACATAACATCTTACTTGTCCCCGAGCAAAAAAAGAACTATGCACAAAGGATTCCTTATTGAAGTGGGTTAAAGAATTGCTTTTGATATCTCAGTGAGTGAAGTGATCAAGTGACAATGGGGTAAACTCCGAATTATGTGCTTATGTATGGATTCCAGTGCTTGTTAGTCCTTACATTTGGAAGTCTTAGAAATTAGGAATTCCATTCGGATGATATTACAGAAGACTCTTTATAAGTTTTCACCTTGAAGGCAGCTTTCTCTTTTCTTTTCTTGGGTTATTTGCACCTTGAGCCTAGCCGTGACTCTAGATTTGGAGGCTTAGTTTTAATTATGGATTGGAAGTAGGAATAGTTTGTAGCACATATTCTTTCTAGCTCTGAAATACCGAACATCTAGCCAATTGAAGGTTATTATTGAGTCTTAAATTTAAAAATGCTTTAAGCTGAAACAAAATTCTCCTTAATGTTGTTAACATAGTATATCACAGATCCTTTTCTATCTAAATGTTCCAATTCAAAATGCAGGTGTTGCAATGGAACTGGAGGATTCTTTGTTTCCGTTGCTGAGAGAGGCGAGTATTGGTATTGATCCTTATGAGGTGTTCCAAGATGCAGAATGGGCATTGCTAATTGGTGCAAAGCCTCGAGGTCTCGAAATGGAGCGTGCTGACTTGTTAGACATAAATGGGCAAATTTTTTCCAAACAGGTTAAAAATGGTTGAAAATCTAGGCCTTATTCATTGCTTTATGCCAAAATATAGTTCAAGATACCAAGATTATCGTGTATTCTACAAGGAAGGGCACTAAATGCTGTGGCATCTCGCAATGTCAAAGTTATAGTTGTGGGAAACCCTTGTAATACAAAGTAAGCTCCTTTGTTTCATTGATAAAATTGTTGTTGCATAGTATGCTTGATTTTACGAATTTACCTCCTTTTTCAATGCAGTGCATTAATATGCATGAAAAATGCTCCTAACATTCCTGCAAAAAATTTCCATGCCTTAACTCGCTTAGATGAGAACAGAGCTAAATGTCAGGTAAACAAAAGTTATAAACATTATTAGGGGCTTTTTTATTTTATTTCTTTCAAAAAATGATTTACAGTAGAAAAATTAATATTTTTGCATTGTTTCAAATAAATGCACAGCTGGCCCTCAAGGCAGGTGTTTTCTATGATAAAGTGTCAAATGTGACAATCTGGGGTAACCACTCAACTACTCAGGTATTTGAATGATATATTGGAATGTTGTGCATGAACTGAGTATCTTTAATTCTCCTTTATGATGAGATGTTAAACTATTAACAGGTCCCCAACTTCTTAAATGCCAAAATTGATGGTTTGCCCGTCATAGATGTGATTAAGGATCGTAAATGATTGGAAGAAGAGTTCACTGAAAAGGTTCAAAAGGTAAAACTTGTAACTAGCATTTGTAGTTAACTATGTAGAATAGAAGATATAATTTCTTCAAGCTAAAGCTGATAGGGATATGTTTGGTTGGCAGAGAGGTGGTGTGCTTATTCAGAAATGGGGAAGATCGTCTGTTGCATCAACTGCTATCTCAATCGTTGATGCCATACAATCTTTAATCACTCCTACTCCCATTGGGTCATTTATACCGCCTTTACTAATGCACATTTAGCTAGATAACCATATCTTATGCTTACAATGTGTTCAATGCGTTGAAGCTGTTGCTGGGAGAAAAAGTAACTTGCTTTTTTTTTCCTCAAAAGTTCTGGTGGTATATAAATGACTGAAATTATGTGTGGTTGATGAGCGGATAATTTATATGCTTTTTGGTATTGTTTTTAGGTAGTTTTTAGTATGTTTTAGTTACTTTTATTATATTTTTATTAGTTTTTATGAAAAAATTACATTTCTGGACTTTACTATGATTTTGTGTATTTTTCTGTAATTTCAGGTATTTTTTGGCTGAAATTGAGGAACTTGAGTAAAAGTCTGATTCAGAGGCTGAGAAAGGACTGCAAATGCTGTTGGATTCTGACCCTCCTGCACTCGAAGTAGATTTTCTAGAGCTACAAAAGCCCAATTGGCGCTTTCTCAATTGCGTTGGAAAGTAGACATCTTGGGCTTTCCAACAATGTATAATAGTCCACACTTTGCCCGAGATTTGATGGCCCAAACTGGCGTTAAACGCCAGCTAGAGACCCTTTTCTGGTGTAAAACGCCGGAACTGGCACCAGAACTGGAGTTAAACGCCCAAACTGGCATCCAAGATGGCGTTTAACTCTAGAAAAGGCCTATGCACGTGTAAAGCTCAATGCTCAGCCCAAGCACACACCAAGTGGACCCCGGAAGTGGATTTCTGCACTATCTGCACTTAGTTACTTATTTTCTGTAATCCTTAGTAACTAGTTTAGTATAAATACTAGTCTTTCCTATTGTTTTAGAGATCTTTGGGACTTTTAGGCTTATGCCATTTTTCAATTTGGGAGGCTGGCCATTCGGCCATGCCTAGACCTTTTTCTCTTATGTATTTTCCAACGGTAGAGTTTCTACACCTCATAGATTAAAGTGCGTAGCTCTGCTGTTCTTCATGAATTAATGCAAGTACTATTGTTTCTCTTTCAATTCACGCTTACTTCTTCTCCAAGATATACTCTCGTTCTTAATTCAGTTAAGTCAGAATGAAGGAGTGACCCGTGACAATCACCCACTATCTTCATTACTCGCTTAGCCAAGATCGACGTGCTTGACAACCACAAGTGGTCTACATCATGTTCAACATAGTCATTGGATGACAGCTGGAGTATAATCTCTTAGGTCTATGATCCACGGATTTGACTTGCCTCTCCTGACAACAGAGCATTCGAATCCGTGAGATTAGAACCTTCGTGGTAGAGGCTAGAATCAATCAACAGCATTCCTGAGATCCAGAAAGTCTAAACCTTGTTTGTGGTATTCCGAGTAGGATCTGGGACGGGGATGAGCTTCAAACTCATGAATGTTGGGCGCAGTGACAGTGTGCAAAAGGATAGAGAGATCCTATTCCGACACAAGTGAGAACCGACAGATGATTAGCCGTGCGGTAGCTGTGCCTAGTATTTTTCATCCGAGACGAGAGATCCGACATTTGATTAGCCATACAGAAACCGTACCTGGACCATTTTCACTGAGAGGACGGATGGTAGCCATTGACAACGGTGATCCACCAACATACAGCTTGCTATGGAAGGGAGCACGCATGATTGGATGAAGACAATAGGAAAGCAGAGGTTCAGAAGCAACAAAGCATCTCCAAACGCTTATCTAAAATTCCCACCAATGAATTACGTAAGTATCTTTATTTTAATTTACGTTTTATTTATCTTTCAATTATCAAAACTCATAACTAATTGAATCCGCCTGACTAAGATTTACAGGATGACCATAGCTTGCTTCAAGCCGGCAATCTCCGTGGGATCGACCCTTACTCGCGTAAGGTTTCATTACTTGGACGACCCAGTGCACTTGCTGGTTAGTTGTACCGGAGTTGTGAAAAGTGTGATCACAATTCCGTGCACCAAGTTTTTGGCGCCGTTGCTGGGGATTGTTCGAGTTTGGACAACTGACGGTTCATCTTGTTGCTTAGATTAGGTAACCTTCTTTCTTGTTTCAACCTTTATTTTCTATTTCCAAAAAATTTTTTAGAAAATACAAAAAAATTTTAATAAAATCATAAAAACCAAAAAAAATTTTGTGTTTCTTGTTTAAGTCTAGTGTCAAATATTAAGTTTGGTGTCAACTGCATGTTTTTAATTTTTCTTAGATTTTCGAAAATTCATGCATTGTGTTCTTCTTTGATCTTTAAGTTGTTCTTGATGATTTTCCTTGTTTGATCTTTAGTTTTTCTTGTTTTATGTCTTTTCTTGTTATCATATGCATTTTCATATTGTTAGTGTTCCTAGTACAAAAGTTCTTAAGTTTGGTGTCTTGCATGTCTTTCTTTTTTTAAAAATTTTCAAAAATATTTTCATATTGTTAGTCTTTCATCATGATCTTCAAAGTGTTCTTGGTGTTCATCTTGACATTCAAAATGTTCCTGCATGCATTATTTGCTTTGATCTTAAATTTTTATGTTTTGTTTCATTTTGTTATTTTTCTCTCTCCTCACTAAAAATTAAAAAGTAAAAAAAAATCTTTTCCTTATTCTTCTCATAATTTTCGAAATTTTGAGTTGACTTGGTCAAATATTTTTAAAATTTAGTTGTTTCTTGTTAGTCAAGTCCAAAATTTCAATTTAAAAACTTTATCTTTTCAAATCTTTTTCAAAATCAATTCTTTTTCATTTTTTTTAAGATTTTCAAATTTCATTCTTAAAATTTTTCAAAATCTTTTTCATTTTTCTTTTAATGTTTTCAAAAATTTTAAAACTAATTTTTCAAAATCTTTTTCTTAATTTTATTTCATATTTTCGAAAATCCTTGCTAACAGGTAATGTTTTTTTTCAAAAATTTCAAGTTTGTTACTTTCTTGTTAAGAAAAGTTCAATCTTTAAATTCTAGAATCATATCTATTAGTTTCTTGTTAGTCAAGTCATCAACTTTAATTTTAAAAATCAAATCTTTTTAATTTCTTTTTCAATTCTTTTTCAAAATAAATTTTAATCATATCTTTTTAAAATTTTAATTTCAAAATCTTTTTCTAACTTCTTATCATTTCAAAATTTATTTTCAAATCTTTTTTAACTAACTACTTGACTTGTTTGTTTTAATTTTAAAAAGTTTACTATTTCTTATCTTTTTCAAAACCACCTAACTACTTTTCCACTTCTAATTTTCGAAAACAACTAACTACTTTTTCAAAATTCTTTTTAATTAACTAATTGTTTTAAATTCTAGTTTTATTTTATTTCTTTTAATATTTTCGAAACTAACTTAATTAATTAAATAAAAATAAAAATATTTTTATTTTCCCTCTTCTTAAAATTGGAATACTCTCTGGTGCACGAATTGTAGATCACACTTTTCACAACTCGTACCACTAACCAGCAAGTGCACTGTGTCGTCCAAGTAATACCTTACGTGAGTAAGGGTCAATCCCACGGAGATTGTCTGCTTGAAGCAAGCTATGGTTATTCTATAATTCTTAGTCAGGAAATCAATAATAAAATGGTTGGGTTTATGAGGAGTAATTAACATAAAATAAATAATACTTGTTATGCAGTAATGGAGAACAGATTGAGGTTTTGGAGATGCTCTGTCTTCTGAATCTATGCTTTCCTACTGTCTTCTCCTTCACGCACGCAGCTCTCCTTCCATGGCAAGCTGTATGTTGGTGGATCACCGTTGTCAATGGCTACCATCCATCCTCTCAATGAAAATGGTCCAAATGCGCTGTCACCGCACGGCTAATCATATGTCGGTTCTCACTCATGTTGGAATAGAATCCGTTAATTCTTTTGCGTCTGTCACTATGCCCAACACTCGCAAGTTTGAAGCTCGTCACAGTCTTCCCTTCCCAGATCCTACTCGGAATACCACAGACAAGGTTTAGACTTTCCGGATCTCAGGAATGGCCACCAATAATTCTAGCCTATACCACGAAGACTCTAATTATGAACCAGGAGGCTAAGAGATACACACTCAAGCTAATGCAGATAGAATGGAGGTGGTTGTCAGGCACGTGTTCATAGGTGAGAATGATGATGAGTGTCACGGATCATCACATTCATCAGGGTGAAGTGCGAGTGAATATCTTAGAATAAAAACAAGCGTGATTGAATGAAAAACTGTAGTGATTGCATTAATTCATCGAAACACAGCAAAGCTCCTCACCCCCAATCATGGGGTTTAGAGACTCATGCCATCAGAAATACAATATGAAACGTGTAAAATGTCATGATCTGCAAAATAAAACTCTAAAAGTAGTTTTTATACTAAGCTAGTGACCTAGGTTTACAGAATTTGAGTAGACTAAGATAGATAGTGTAGAAATCCACTTTCGAGGCCCACTTGGTCTTCCATGTGTATAGACTCTTTTTGGAATTAAACGCCAGGTTGTAGCCTGTTTCTGGCGTTTAACTCTGGTTTGCAACCTGTTTCTGGCGTTTAACGCCAAAATAGGGTAAATACTTGGCGTTAAACGCCAATTTGCGTCGTCAAAGCTTAGGCCAAGTATGGACTATTATATATTGCTGGAAAGCCCTGGATGTCTACTTTCCAACGCAATTGAGAGTGCACCAATTGGGTTTCTGTAGCTCCAAAAAATCCATTTCGAGTGCAGGGAGGTCAGAATCCAACAGCATCTGCAGTCCTTTTTCAGCCTCTGAATCAGATTTTTGCTCAGGTCCCTCAATTTCAACCAGAAAACACCTGAAATCATAGAAAAATACACAAACTCATAGTAAAGTCTAGAAATGTGATTTTTGCATAAAAACTAATAAAAATATACTAAAACTTTGAGCGATCTGAATTCTCACTAAAGCGATCTGAATTCTCACTAAAGCGGCCAAACAACTTCCTAGACCCATTCAGTTGAGCTTTACACCAACCCTTGCATTTAAACTTTGAGCACACAACCATGTTGAACCTTGCTTGATAACTCCAACCACTAACCATCTTCCTCTTACTCTTAATGCCACAAAGAGCTCTAAGTTGACCATCTGTCTCCAGTAGCCTATATTCAAGTGGAATTAGAAAGCTAAGGGTTATGAATTTTACCCACTTGAATGTTGTGAAGGATGATGGCAACTTAGGGGGAGGTATTTCTAACGAATTTGCAAGCTCCACTCCCTTGTGCTCTTCTCTGACAACTTCCACCTCTTTGCAAGTTTCTTCAATATCAACCTCTTCCTCTTGGTAGCTTTCTTCCAATTCAATCTCTTGTTCATTGCTCACCAAGGGCATGGGAGGCTGTGCTTCTTCTTCTTGAATCTCCATCTCTTAATCAACCTCTTCCAAGTCTTCAACCAGGGTGTGCCTTGGAGGTTGTACATCCTCCTCAACATTAGTTTCAAACGTCCTTGAAGGAGGCTCTATAACTTGACTTTCCCATGGAGGTTTCGCATCTCCTAAATCTTCAACCATTCCTTCCTCTGCAATTATTATGGCTTCCTCCACTTGTTCCAATACAAAGCCATGTTTCTCATTATCCACCAAATTTTCTAGTGTCTCTTTCATGCTACGCTCTTCTTTTGATTCTCCACATGCAGCCATGGGAGTACTTTGAGTGCTCAGATGTTGAGAAGCTATTTGATTTATTAACTCACCTAAGGTAGTCGTGAAATTTAGCACACTCTTATTCATCTTTTCTTGCCCTTGAAGAATAACACTAAGGGCGCTGTTATCCAATGGAGGTTGGGGTGGATGGGAGGGTTCATTATTTTGGAGAAAGGGTTCATGGTAGGAAGGTGGTTCTTCTTGATAAGGATATGGGGATGGTGAATATTGAGGTGGTGGTTCTGGGTGTGGTTCATATGGTGGTTGGTATGGTGGATATAGGTTAGGGTCATATGGTGGTGTTTGGTGGTAAGGGGCTTGTGAGTATGGTGGTCCAGAGTTGTATTGAGGAGGTGGTTCATAAGCATATGGCGGGGCTTGTCGGTAACTACAAGGGGTCCACCATAGTCATCATTTTGGTATGCATCACAGAATGGTTGTTGGTTATAGTGCATTGGAGGGGATTGTTGCCAAGAGGGTTGATCAAATCCTTGTCGCTCCTCCCATCTTTGATTGTTCTGACCTTGATGCATGTTCCTGTTAAAGCTTCCATTCCTTACATCAGCATTAGAACTAAACTCAAAGCGATGGGGTGAGAACTCATAATAACAAATAAAAATTAAAAACAAAAATAAAAATAATTTTAAATTAAAAGGTTATTGAAATTTAAATTTTGAATTTGAAAATTAAATTTTGAATTTTGAATTTGTAAAATTTTGAATTTTGATTTTTGAATTTTAAATTTTGAAATTTGAAATTTGAATTTTAAATTTTGAAATTTGAATTTTGTAAAAGTCAACAATATAAGATAAAGTTTTGAAAAATATTTAAATTTTGAAAAGGTTTGATTTTTTAAATTTTAAATTTGAATTTTAAAATTTGAATTTTGGAATTTAAATATTGAAATTTGAAATTTGATTTTGAAATAAGATAAGATAAGATTTTGAAAAAGATATGATTTTTGGAAAAGATTTGAATTTTGAAATTTAAAACTAAGATAAGATAAGATAAAAATTTTAAAATCAAAATCTGAAATATTTTTTATGCAAATTTCAAAAATTCAATTAAAATAAAGAGAAAAGATATTTTTGAATTAAATGAGGAAAGAGAAAAACAATAAAATGACACCAAACCTAAAATTTTTAGATCAAAACGGAGAAAACAACTAAGAACAACTTGAAGGTCAAGATGAACACGAAGAACAAATTTTTGAAAAAAAATTTTTTAATAACTAAATAAAAAAAACCAATAACCTCTTATTTTATGAAAAAGCAAAAATAAAAACAAATAAATAAGCAAAAAGCAAATATTTACAATAACCAATAATAAGGCACACGTTTGTAATTCCCCGGCAACGGCGCCATTTTTGAAGAACGGGTGATCGACGGTTTAGAATTCAGAATAAATTTCCGTTACAAGTATAGTTTCTAAACCAAGCAATCATTCTTTCTTACAAACATTTTGGTTGTCACAAGTAACAAACCCCTTAAAAATTGATAACCGAAGTATTCGAACCTCGGGTCGTCTTCTCAAGGAACTGCAGGGAGGTATGTTCTTATTATTGGTTATGAGTTTTGTAAATTGGGGGTTTTGAAAGTAAGGAACAAGTAATTTAAATGACAAGTAAAATAAATAAATAACTATAAAATAAACTCTCGGTAAGGTATGAAAATTCGGAAGTCCTATCCTAGTTATTCTTATGAGAATTGAAGTTAATCCCACTTAGTTAACCTTTACGAAAGCAAGGGAAAGTCAAGTGGACTAATTAGTTAGATTTCCCAAGTCCTAGCCAACTCCTAAGGAAACACTAGAGTTAGTGGAATTCAATTCAATTAGCAGACATAACAATCAATCACGATAAGATTGATAACTCAAGAGCCTCCAGTTCATCAATTAAAGCCAAGAATATAAAAAAGCTAAATAAGAACCATAAATCTGAAATACCTCAATTGCATTAATAAAAGGAAATTAATCCAAACATAAAGAGTTCATAAGCTAAATTGATAAAATAAATAAAAATGACATTGAACCTAGAACTCAGAAGAAATTGTAAGTTGAAATAATAAAGTTGAAATAATAAGAAATCCTAATTCCTTTAAGAGGAATCCTAATCCTAAATCCTAAGAGAGAGGAGAGAACCTCTCTCTCTAAAAACTACATCTAAAACTAAAAATTATGAATTATGAGTTGATGATTATGAATGAATGGATTCTCCCGCTTTATAGCCTCTAATCTGTGTTTTCTGAGCCGAAAACTGGGTCGAAAACAGCCCAGAAATCGCCAGAGAAGAAATATGCCACGCTGATTTTCGTCACTGCGACGCGTCCGCGTGGAGCGCACGTTCACGTCACCTAGCATCAGAGCAAATATGGCATGTTATATATCAAATTGAAGCTCCAGACATTAGCTTTCCAATGCAACTAGAACCGCATCGTTTGGACCTCTGTAGCTCGAGTTATGACCGTTTTAGTGCGAGAGGGTCAGGCTAACAGCTTTGCAGTTCCTTCAACTTCTTGTATTCCTTCCACTTTTGCATGCTTCCTTTCCATCCTCCAAGCCATTCCTACCCTGTAATCTATGAAAACACTTAATACACATATCATGGCATCGAATGGTATAAAGGGAGAATTGATATTAATGAAATTAAGGTCAAAGGAGCATGTTTTCAATCATAGCACAAAATCGGGAAGGAAAATATAAAACATGCAAATAGTATGAATAAGTGGGTAAAGATTGATAAAATCCACTCAATTGAGCACAAGATAAACCATAAAATATTGATTTATCAAAGACTTCCAGAAATTTCTCTACCATATCAGAGAAGATAGAGAGCATGCACCTCTGAAAGGTTGCAGGTGTATTGCACAGACCAAAAGGCATCCTTCTGTAGGCAAACACTCCAGAAGGACATGTGAATGCTGTTTTTTCTTGGTCCTGAGGATCTACTGCAATTTGGTTGTAACCTAAATAGCCATCCAAAAAGCAGTAATATTCATGACCTGCTAGTCTCTCTAGCATCTGGTCTATGAATGGTAAAGGAAAGTGATCCTTCCTGGTGGCTGTATTGAGCCTTCTGTAGTCAATACACATACGCCACCCTGTAACTGTTCTTGTAGGAACCAGTTCATTCTTTTCATTATGAACTACTGTCATGCCTCCCTTCTTGGGGACAACTTGGACAGGGCTCACCCAGGGGCTATCAAAAATAGGATAAATAATCCCAGCCTCCAGTAACTTGGTGACCTCTTTCTGCACCACCTCCTTCATGGCTGGATTTAGCCGCCTCTGTGATTGAACCACTGGCCTAGCATCATCCTCCAATAGGATCTTGTGCATGTATCTTGCTGGGCTGATGCCCTTAAGATCACTTATGGACCACCCAAGAGCTGCCTTGTGTGTCCTTAGCACTTGAAGTAGTGCTTTCTCTTCCTGTGGATTTAAAGCAGAGCTTATGATCACCAGAAAAGTGTCATCTTCTCCCAGAAATGCATATTTTAGGGATGGTGGTAGTGGTTTGAGCTCAGGTTTAGGAGGTTTCTCCTCTTCCTGAGGAATTTTCAGAGGCTCTTTTATTTCCTCTGATTCCTCCAAATCAGGCTGAACATCTTTAAAGATTAGGCCCGGGTCACTTATTTTTGTCCGTTGGCCCAATTTTGGGCCAAAATCCCTTTAAGATTAGCGCTCTAAATCGCACTTTAAAAATTTCTACCTCCCCTAATTATAATTCCTCATTTCTTAATCTTATTTACTCATAATCAATTTCCTCAGCTGTAGTACCAGACAAATCTTAGCCAGTACTGCCGGTCAAAATTCTACTGCACGCTTTTACGCAGAAAACTATGTTTTCCGACTCGAAAAAATTCACTGAATCCAAATATCATATTTAAATTATCAAATTCCAATTGCCAAATCTTCCAACCATATTCACTCCTATTTAACTTATTATTTAATTAATTTTGGTTAGACCGGGTATTACATTCTACCCCCCTAACAGAAATTTTCGCCCTCGAAAATTCCATCCATCACCACGAGTACGCGAGCGTAGTTTGCCTCTATATCCAACGCATAACAGTTCCAAGGTCCTTTTACTCTGTGTGCTTCCATTGCCGCGCTCTGATTTCTCTTTATCCGAGGTTCTCGGTCATTCGTCCAACGCTGAACAATACCCTCGTTCCTTACTTTTATCGTCTCATCAACTCACACCCTATTAAATCTCAAATCATGTCATCAATAATATTACCATCATCATTAATCATAGCCATCGTCCCACATCACTATAATCAATCAAAGATCATCACCACACCTTAATCATACTCCATCACTATCCTCTCTCTCTGCCAAGCCAATTACCACTAATCACAGCTCAACTCCAAGCATAACCTCCAAACTTACTTTCTTATTCTCAAACCCTCGAATTTCTACATGACTTGCTGTTATAAAGTCTCTGACTCATCAATCAAAAACCCCTTTAATTTCTAGAAAGCAAATGAGTTTGAAAAAACAATTTAACAAAATCATAAGAATCCGCTTTCCTTTAATATTCTATAAAAGCATTCGAGACACATCTCTTTTGTTAAAGTTACTCATATCAAAAGTCATCTTCAAAACCATAACCAACGCTCTTTCAAATTCTTGGAGAAAAATTTTCAATAGTACCTCCCCAAAAATTGGAGTTTACCACCCGTCACGGGTTCCCTCAAACCAATCTCAATACCGCATCAGCATTTCAATTTAATGGTTTTCACATTCGTCTTTCAAAACAAATCATTATAAATCTCAATCTAATTCCAAGGTCACTATGACCAAACATCATGGTACTCATCTCTCAAACACGACAACTTGCACACTCTCATCATCTAAATCCAATTATGCATCAATGATAATTTTCTCATCCGCTTTAGAACCATCAAAGCTCGCAGCCATAATCAATTCCAACTATTTGGGGATCATTACTTGCAGTAACCCACTTAACCCTTCTAGTATTCAAACTTAAGATATCTTAGTAAACTTTTACAACTCCTATTCGTAGCTATCCTGTGTTACTGCTTCCGCAAGTTTTTGCTGCTTTATTCTGATCTCTCGTCTAGTACAAGCTCTATCACTTACTTCCTCAAGTACTCAACCACAAATTAGCATGACTGGCATTTCAAATCAATGTTTCTAAATCCCTCATTTAGGACCATTCCTTATCTATTTAAATCAAAGGAACTAAAAGTCACGGGTTCAATTCGTTTAACCAAAAATCCAGAAATCAACCAACTACATAACAAACACAACACATCATTCTCAACAAAAAAATCATTTACATCACAGGCATTTATCCATTTGTATTAAGGCAAATCCTTACTCGGACCATCCGGTTTGCTCCGCAGTCTAATATTAAGCTCGACATTCCCAGTTTTACTATACAGGCGGTATTATAAAATCAGGCACTGTCCTTTAAGCCTGATTATTGCGATTACCTCAATCTTACTGTCGCAATCGGACCGCATCCTGACTCTCTCCTTGTTGGCAATTTCTCGATACATGCCCTGGTAACCCACACTTGTAACATACACCTAACCCCAATCGGCACGGCCTATTTGGGTGATGACTCCCACATTTCTGACAGCTCGAAACATCAGAAGCAGCCGCTGTCCGTTTTCCCTTACCGTTCCTTTGGGACTCCTCACTCGTCGCAAAGTTATTCCGTCCTTGGGGAAAGTGTTGTACGTATCCTCTCTCCTTAAACTCTCGACCCCTTGATGCGAATCCTTGGTTGTGCTCTCTATGACTTCCTTTCTCTGCAACCCTCCTTTTCACACACTCTTCAGTAATTCTGCTCTTATTCACCAACTCTGAAAAAGTTCGGATCTCCATTGGTCCCACTGAACTTAAGATGTCACTCCGGAGCCCTCCTTTATACTTAATGCATTTCCATTCCTCGAAGTCTCCCGGAGCTCCCTGACACATGCGAAAAAACCTGAATAGCTCCTCAAATTTGTCTGTATACTCAGATACGGACATAGCACCTTGCTTCAGCTGCAGTAACTCTAATTCCTTGGCTGTCCTGGCAGAATTCAGAAAGTACTTCTTATAGAATTCCACCTGGAAGGCATCCCAAGTGATAGGATCATTCCCCTGTTGTAGGAGACGTCGAGCCCCTTGCCACCAATGCGATGCTACCCCCGTGAGCAGATAGGTAGCAAATTCAACACACTGCTCTTCAGGCACCAACTGCGCTTGCAGTGCTCGCTCCATGGCCTGAAACCAAGTATCAGCTTCAGTTGGATTGGTGGTTCCCTTGAACTTAGGTGGATTAACCTTTAAGAAGGTTGCCAGTGTCATCGGGCCCTGAGCTTCCCTTCCGCCATTGATATTATTGTTTATCTGTTGCCCAAGAGCCTCTGCAGTGGCCTGCATAGCAGCAGCCATATTCTCCAACGCCGCCATAAGGTTTACCGGGTTATTCGGGTTGATTTCCAGTTCCTGCGTATTAGTACGATCTCTTTCACGTCCCCGACCAGGTCCACGAGGTGCCATCTGGTTCCTATACACACCAAACAGTCGATATCAAGGTGATTAGTCTCAATATCAAAAGTATAGTGCTTCAAAGTACCAAAGGTACACTCATGGACTTCATGCTAGATGTATCGGTTAGATACCCTAACTAGCACAGGCACAGACTCAGAGTATGCATTGAAGCATAAGCAGTTCCATCCCTCAGGCTCATGAGGACGAACTGCTCTGATACCATAATTTAACACCCTAATATTCAAATCCTTATGCTCGAGTCATAAGTCAATGATATTACGGTGGTACGACTCTCAGGTGGATTTTTTAATAAATAAATATAGGTAATTTCGAAAGGAGTATTAATCGAGAAGCCTGAAAATAGTAGAAATAAAATCGCGAAGACGTATCACTCACGTTTCGACAACAAAAATAAACCGTGAAGCTGAAAATGATATACGGACTAGGCGTAGAGGAGATTAAGAGATAGATAACAGATAGATATATATATATATATATAATACAAGTAAATAGCCACTAGTCGCGACCCGCGAAGTTTAGGCCGGCTAGGGTACAGTATGAAAGTAGTTGACAACAGTATATCCTAATCTCTCCCGAAGGAAACATGAGAGCCTCTATAGGCAAATTCAAAAGAGTTCAATACATAATATAGTCTTTCCAAAACAAAGGTGGAGAGATTCTAAGCAAAACACAAAGTAGAGAAAATAAAGATCTTCGCCGTCTCTCAGACGACCCACAACTCACTTCTGAGCACCTGGACCTGTATCTGAAAAACAAGAGAGATATACGGAATGAGAACCCCGGGCTGATGAGTATTTTGGTGGAAAAGTGAATTTCTCCCAAAACACACAAATCTAACCGGCAAGTGTATCGGGTCGCATCAAGTAATAAAAACTCACGGGAGTGAGGTCGATCCCACAGGGATTGAAGGATTGAGCAATTTTTAGTTTAGTGGTTGATTTAGTCAAGCGAATCAAGATTTGGTTGAGTGTTTTGTGATTTGCAGAAATTAAATTGCATGGAATTAAAGAGAACAGGGAATTAAAGTGCTGAATCTTAAAGAACAAGAAGTTAAATAGCAGAAACAATTTCACTTATTCCATTGTCCTCTCTTTACTCCTAGCTATTCCTTCTTGCTTCAACCTTTCTCCAAGCTTTCTTCACCTATCATTAATCAACCAAACACATCAAAGCTATGCTTAAAATCATGAGATATTCATTCTTTCATAATATGTGCCAATTATAGTATAAAACCTCATGAAATAGCATGAATTCATACATGGTTGATTCAATCAAAAGAAACATGAAAATCTACCCAAATTAGCTTACTTGTGGCTCAAGAAAGTGCATAATTCTAATGAAAATAAAAGAAAAATACTAGTTAAAATAGGCTAAGATGACTTGTCATCACGGGCCCATGGGTTCCTAGTACGGTAAAAGTGCCAAATAAATACAATACACTGCAATAAAAACTCACTAAGAATCCTAAACTTCTTCACCAATTATTCATCCTAGGTCCTCACTAATCCATGAATAGGCAACTGTCATAGGGGAGTGCTAAATCGAATTCATGTTTCACATGTTTCCTAACTCACTGACTCTTCCACGAATCAGACTCAGAATCATAAGCAAAACCATCACCAGTTGTTCTGCCTTAGCAATTCTATATCAATACATCATGCCCTCGCCTGGAGCTAGTGAAACCATTTCACTGCGTCTACCCAGGGAGCTCCAATTATCTCATTCAATAATCATCATCATCATGTAATTGCATCATCAATTCATCCCATCAAGAATAGCCCTCAACATCCACCGACACCAGCATGATCTCAGTTGTACAAACAAAAGCAATATAAGCAAGTAATACACAAACATGGTACAAGTAGAACAAGTAGCACATAGTCAGGTAACATGGCATATATGATGTAGAAATCCAAAACAAATAGGCAAACCCAAACAATTCAAACATATGCAAATGATGAATGCCTGCCCTATGGCTGATGATATCATCTGTCGGTTATATAGCCAATCCGACATGTCCTGGTAGCTAACCATTGGACAGAAACACCCATTGCGGAGCAAGTAGGTTTGAGCTACAACCCCCTTGCTACTACCCGCTCAACCCAGAGCCAGTGGAATAACCACTACTGCGGCTACTACCCAGGCGGGTGTTTAAAAGCTCAACCTGAAGCGAATCGATTCACCACTACTGCCGCTACTACCCAGGCGTCACAATCTCTGACCTGGAGCAAGTGGGACGAACCACAACCCTTGCTACTACCCAGGATCTTAAAACATACATTCGTTCAGTTTAGAAGCAATCATCACTGTTATCAAATCTCAAACATTAACCTGGAGCAAGCGGGATGAACCACCACCCTTACTACTACCCAGGTATTACAAATACACATTTATTCAAAACTCCATAATTAAACTCATTTATCATAAACATCCTTTTCCGTCTCATACCCGGAGCAAGTGGACAACGCCACTGCCTACTACCCGGGGTCACACATCACATTTCAACATTTTTCATTATTATCCATTTAACACATTCATTCATTAATCATATATGCATTTATACTCAGCCATAAACAATAATGGCTTTGCCGTAACCCGGCAATAACTCAGGCATTCGGCTCATGGTTCAATCAAGAACCGGCCATTTATCAATATATATAGCCCTTCGGCTCATGACATACACGGTACTTCCACCGTCATCCTCTATATCTCATATAATCATCTTTTATCATCATTTATCATAACTTTTCCCCTTGCTTCACTCGCAAGTTACCACATCCCCTAGCTCCTTTCTCATTGCTAGGCATATCATAATGATTTAATACATAAGGGTGAGATCGGAGGCTTAGAAGTATGAGATTTGGCTTTTAAAACTCAAAATCAACTTTGGCATAAAAACAGGGCCACGTGTACGCGTACTCCACGTGCACGCGTGGATGGCCACAAAACTCATCGACGCGTATGCGTCATGCACACGGACGCGCAGATTGAAAAATAGCCAAACGGCGCGTACACGTCAGCCACGCGTAAGCATGGGTGCACTTGCGACCCAGGCACAAAACTGGCACAACTCTGGCACGACTCTCGGGAAAATGGCTAGGCATTTGGTGCAGTGCATCGACGCGCCCGCGCACATCACGCGCACGCGTGAATGGTGCCTTCTTGAAGAACGACGCGTACGCGCCAAGTGCGCCTACGCGTGGAGGCTCATTCTGCTAAAAATTTTCTAAGTTAAAAGCTGCAGAATTCACAGATTCAACCCCCAATCTCCCGACGGACATAACTTTCTCATTTTAAATCATTTTTCGCCCGTTCTTTGAACGGCATGGACATCCCAATATATCACAACATACATATCTCTAATGCATCATCATACCATCAAGGCATCAATAATCATAATCACATATATGACCACATAATATATGTCAACCAAAACCAAACATACCTCATCTACATAATTTTACCCAAAATTAGCAAATTCCACACTTCAACTCCTCAAACCTTATTATTCAATAACCAACCCAATCATTCATATATTCATTATCTGAAATTCGTCCAATCACTTGTGTCATCATACAATGCACACATCGACTTACCTTTCCTACCTCTTTCCGGCCTCCGGCCCAAAATTCACGGCCTCCGGCCCAATTTCACAATTTAAATGCATAAACCAGAAATCAATACTCATTACCCAGTACCTCAAATTCTCAATACACCAAGCATACAAGGCCACACAATTCTCAACCCAATCATTAATTCACATTACATACCAACTATGCATATTAGCACCAACCATTTACACAATCCAAACTTAATCCTAGGGGCATCTAGCCTAGGAATTCTCATCACAACACATGGTACTTAAATGAAACTTAAACCGTACCTCTTGTAGCCAAACCAATTGAGCCTCTTCTTTGGAAGTCCTCACCAACCTTAGCTCCAAACCTCACCAAAGCTCCTCAAGCAATACCAATCTCCCAATTATGCACCAACATCACCAAATACACTATCATAACAAATATAACATACATACATCAACCTAGGGCTCATAAAAATGACAAATCACAAGGGTTTGAGCACTTCTTACCTCAGCCCATATGAAGTACGGATAGAACCCGCTTAGAATCCATGTTGGAGTATCCCTAAATACCCAAAATCACAAGATTTCAACACTAACTACCCAAAAACGTGTAATAGTGGGGAATTTCGAAAACTGGACAGAGATGAATGGAATACTCACCACAAAACTTAGATAGAATTGTAGAGGATGAGAAGGGCGACGCGTGGCCGCAAACGGCTCGTCAATCGTAGCTCCGTAGCTCAAGTTATGGTGGTTTGAAGATCAAAGAGAGTTAGGTTTTCTCTCTTCTCTTCTCTCTTCCCAAATCAGCGCCCCAACCCTTCCTTTTAGGGTAAAATGAGCTGAAATGCTCATAACTAATGTTTATATATGTTGGGTCTTGGGTTCACTTAGGCCCGGGTCACTTATTTTTGTCCGTTGGCCCAATTTTGGGCCAAAATCCCTTTAAGATTAGCGCTCTAAATCGCACTTTAAAAATTTCTACCTCCCCTAATTATAATTCCTCATTTCTTAATCTTATTTACTCATAATCAATTTCCTCAGCTGTAGTACTAGACAAATCTTAGCCGGTACTGCCGGTCAAAATTCTACTGCGCGCTTTTACGCAAAAAACTATGTTTTCTGACTCGAAAAAATTCACTGAATCCAAATATCATATTTAAATTATCAAATTCCAATTGCCAAATCTTCCAACCATATTCGCTCCTATTTAACTTATTATTTAATTAATTTCGGTTAGACCAGGTAATACAACTGTCTTCTCCTTCACGCACACAAGTCTCCTTCCATGGCAAGCTGTATGTTGGTGGATCACCGTTGTCAATGGATACCATCCATCCTCTCAGGGAAAATGGTCCAAATGTGCTGTCACCACACGGCTAATCATCTGTCGGTTCTCACTCATGTTGGAATAGAATCCGTTAATTGTTTTGCGTCTGTCACTACGCCCAACACTCGCGAGTTTGAAGCTCGTCACAGTCATCCCTTCCCAGATCCTACTCGAAATACCACAGACAAGGTTTAGACTTTTCGGATCTCAGGAATGACCGCCAATAATTCTAGCCTATATCACGAAGACTCTGATTATGTACCAGGAGGCTAAGAGATATACACTCAAGCTAATGCAGATAGAACGGAGGTAGTTGTCAGGCACGTGTTCATAGGTGAGAATGATGATGAGTGTCACGGATCATCACATTCATCAGGGTGAAGTGCGAGTGAATATCTTAGAATAAAAACAAGCGTGATTGAATGAAAAACAGTAGTGATTGCATTAATTCATCGAAACACAACAGAGCTCGTCATCCCCAATCATGGGGTTTAGATACTCATGCCGTCAGAAATACAATATGAAACATGTAAAATGTCATGATATGCAAAATGAATCTCTAAAAGTAGTTTTTATACTAAGCTAGTGACCTAGGTTTACAGAATTTGAGTAGACTAAGATAGATAGTATAGAAATCCACTTCCGGGGCCCACTTGGTGTGTGCGTGGGCTGAGCATTGAAGCTTCCATGTGTAGAGACTCTTTTTGGAGTTAAACGCCAGGTTGTAGCCTGTTTCTGACGTTTAACTCTGGTTTGCAACCTGTTTCTAGCGTTTAACGCCAGAATAGGGTAAAGACTTGGCGTTAAAGGCCAATTTGCGTTGTCAAAGCTTGAACCAAGTATGGACTATTATATATTGCTGGAAAGCCCTGGATGTCTACTTTCCAACGCAATTAAAAATGCACCAATTGGGCTTCTGTAACTCCAGAAAATCCATTTCGAGTGTAGAGAGGTCAGAATCCAACAGCATCTGCAGTCCTTTTTCAGCCTCTGAATCAGATTTTTGCTCATGTCCCTCAATTTTAGCCAGAAAATACCTAAAATCACAGAAAAATACACAAACTCATAGTAAAGTCCAGAAATGTGATTTTTGCATAAAAACTAATAAAAATATACTAAAAAGTAGCTAGATCCTACTAAAAACTACATGAAAATACCCCAAAAAGCGTATAAAATATCCGCTCATCACTCTCTCTCTCATCTCTTTCTATTTATTTATTTATTTACTAACACTTCTCTTCTACTCATAATTCAAACCCCTCTCTCTTCTCTCTGTTCAAATTACTCATCTCCTCTCTCTTCTCATTCTTCTATTCTTCTATTATTATACTCACATAAAGGAATTTCTATACTGTGACATAGAGGATTCTCATTCTCTCTTTGTTCTCTTCTTTTTCATATGAGCAGAAACAAGGATAAGGACACTGTTGTTGAAGCTAATCCTGAACCTGAAAGCACTCTGAAGAGGAAGCTAAGAGAAGCTAAAGCACAACACTCCGGAGAGGACCTTACAGAAAATTTTGAAAAAGAAGCAAACATGGCAGCCGAATCCAACAACAATGCTAGAGATGCAAGGAAGATGCTTGGTGACTTTACTGCACCAACTTCCAAGTTCTATGGAAGAAGCATCTCAATTCCTGCAATTAGAGCAAACAACTTTGAGCTTAAGCCTTAATTAGTTTCTCTAATGGAGCAGAATTGCAAGTTTCATGGACTTCCAATGGAAGATCCTCATCAGTTCTTAGCTGAATTCTTGCAAATCTGTGACACCGTTAAGACTATTGGGGTTGATCTTGAGGTCTACAGACTTATGCTTTTCCTCTTTGCTGTAAGAGACAGAGCTAGGATACGGTTGGACTCACAACCTAGAGAAAGCCTGAACTCTTGGGAAAAGTTGGTCAATACTTTCTTGGCCAAATTTTTTCCACCTCAAAAGATGAGCAAGCTTAGAGTGGTGATGACATGTCATCATGTCATGTTTTTCTATGCCTTTTTCCTTTGGTTTCAATAGGTTTTATGCACTTTCTTGATCCATAAGCAAGCCAATTGGGTAGATTTTCATGTTTCCTTTGATTTAATCAACCATGTATGAATTCATGCTATTTCATGAGGTTTTATGCTAAAATTGTCACATATTATTAAAGAATGAATATCTCATGATTTTGAGCATAGCTTTGAAAGAATAACTTGAGCTACAGAGCTCCAAATGAGGTGATTCAAGAAGCATTGGAAAGTAGGAATCAAGATCTTTCCAAGCATATATGGCACTGCATGGTGGACACTAAAATTGAGGGAGAAAACTACCCCGCAATGTGCATAAATGAACATGGTGGCAACATGCAGTGAGGCCACTTGACCTCTGCACTTTCGATGGAGTATAACTCGAGCTGTAGAGCCCCAATTGATGTGCTTCTAAAGGCACAAGAAATAGATAAAATAGGAATTTTATTTAATTGTAATTTGTTTTTAATTTCATTTTCATTTCCATTTTGTAAAGCCTATATAAGGCATCATTTTCATATTTGTGGAGGAGGCTGGCTCCACTAGGGAGCACTAGAATTTGAGAGCTCTCTCTTTAATTTTCTTTGTTTTGAATCTTGGGTGGAGAATTGAAGGTGTTCTGTTTCATTCTCCCTCTGAGATTTCTCTTTGTTTTTCTTGCTCCTTTTAATTCACTGCACTTCAAAATTTCAATTCTGTTTTGATTCCCAGCATCTAATTTCCTTTATTCTTCCTGCAATTTAAATTTTCCAGTTGCGTGATCTATTGCTCTTTTTAATTTCCAACACCCCAGCCCCTTTACTTTTCATGCAATTTACTTTTCTTGCAATTTAAGTTTCAGCTATTTTACTTTCTTGTTCTTTAACTTACTTGCAATTTTACTTTCTGCATCTTTAAGATTCATTGCAATTTACTTTCTGTTGGCTACATTTCACACAATTCACTAAATGTCAGCTTGACTAAACTAATCACCCACTAAAATTGCTTGATCCATCAATCCCTGTGGGATCGACCTCACTCCCGTGAGTTTTTATTACTTGATGTAACCCGGTGCACTTGCCGGTTAGATTTGTGTGTTTTGGGAGAAATTTATTTTCCACCAAAATACTCATCAAGTGGAAGTCCAAACCTTCAGACAGAAGGAAGGTGAATCCCTCTATGAAGCTTGGGAAAGATACAAGCAATTGATCAGAAGGTGTCCTTCTGACATGCTTTCAGAATGGAGCATCTTATGTATATTCTATGATGGTCTGTCTGAATTATCCAAGATGTCATTGGACCACTCTGCTGGTGGATCTCTTCATCTGAAGAAAATACTTGCAGAAGCCCAGGAACTCATTGAAATGGTTGCAAATAACCAGTTCATGTATACTTCTGAAAGAAATCCTATGAATAATGGGATGACTCAGAAGAAAGGAGTTCTTGAGATTGATACTCTGAATGCCATATTGGCTCAAAATAAAATATTGACTCAGAAAGTCAATATGATTTCTCAGAATTTGACTAGAATTCAAGCTGCATCCGGCAGTACTAAAGAAGCCTCCTCTGAAGGAGAAACTTATGACCCTGAGAATCCTACAATGGAAGAGGTGAATTACATGGGAGAATCCTATGGAAACACCTATAATCCTTCATGGAGAAATCATCCAAATTTCTCATGGAAGGATCAACAGAAGCCTCAACAAGGCTTCAATAATAATAATGGTGGGAGAAATAGGTTTGGCAATAGCAAGCCTTTTCCATCATCTTCTCATCAACAGACAAAGAATTCTAAGCAGAGCCTCTCTGACTTAGCAACCATAGTCTCTGATCTATCTAAGACCACTCTCAAATTCATGACTGAAAAAAGGTCCTCCATCAGAAATTTGGAGGCACAAGTGGGTCAGCTGAGTAAAACAGTTACTAAAATCCCTCCTAGTACTCTCCCAAGCAATACAGAAGAGAATCCAAAGAGAGAGTGCAAGGCCATCAATATATCCAAAGTGGCCGAACCTATGGAGGAGGAAGAGGCAGTGATTTCCAGTGAGAAAGACCTCAATGGACGTCCACTGACCACTAAGGAGTTCCCTAATAAGGAACCAAAGGAATCTGAGGCTCATACAAAGACCATAGAGATTCCACTGAACTTACTGTTGCCATTCATGAGCTCTGATGAGTATTTTTCCTCTGAAGAGGATGAAGATATTGTTGAAGAGCAAGTTGCTCAGTATCTAGGAGCAATCATGAAGCTGAATGCCAAGTTATTTGGTAATGAGACTTGGGAGGATGAACCTCCATTGCTCATCAATGAACTGAATACCTTGGTTCAATAGAAATTACCTCAGAAGAAACTGGATCCTGGAAGGTTCTTAATACCTTATACCATAGGCACCATGACCTTTGAAAAGGCTCTGTGTGACCTTAGTTCAAGTATTAACCTCATACCATTCTCTGTAATGGAGAAATTGGGAATCTTTGAGGTACAAGCTACAAGAATCTCACTAGAGATGGCAGACAAATCAATGAAACAAGCTTATGGACTTGTAGGGGATGTCTTAGTGAAGGTTGAAGGCCTTTACATCCCTACTGACTTCATAATCCTATGCACTAGAAAGGATGAGGATGAATCCATTATCCTTGGAAGACCCTTCGTAGCCACAGCAAAGGCTGTGATTGATCTGGACAGAGGAGAGTTAGTCCTTTAATTGAATGAGGACTACTTTGTGTTTAAGGCTCAAGAATCTTCTTCTGTAACCATGGAGAGGAAGCAGGAAAAGCTTCTCTCAATACAGAGTCAAGCAGAGCCCCCATATTCAAACTCTAAGTTTGGTGTTGGGAGGCCACCATCATGCTCTGAGTGCCTGTGAAGCTCTCTAAGAGCTCACTGTCAAGCTATTGACATTAAAGAAGCACTTATTAGGAGGCAACCCAATGTTATTTAATTATATTTATTTTTTTATAGACATTTGCTTTCCATTGCCATGTTATGTTTTCTTTAGGTTGATGATCATGTGGAGTCACAAAAATAGCTGCAGAATTAAAGCGAAATCAAAAACAACATCAAAAACAGCACACCCTGGAGGACATGCTTACTGGCGTTTAAACGCCAGTAAGGATAGCAGAATGGGCGTTTAATGCCCATGTAGGCAGCATTCTAGGCGTTTAACGCCAGAAATGGAAGCATCCTGGGCGTTCAGAAAAACGGCCAATAAAGAAGGATATTCCTGGCGTTTAACGCCAGCCAGGGTATCTAGCTGGGCGTTAAACTCCCAAAGAGGCAGTCAAGTGGGCGTTAAATGCCAGAATGGATAGCATTCTAGGCGTTTAACGCCAGGATGACACAAGGGAGGTAATTTTGTTTTCAATTCGATTTTTTTTCAATTTTTCATGTTTTAATTCATAATTTTTTGCATTAAACATATTTTAAATGTTCATCTTTCAATTTCTATTTTCAAAAAATTTAATAATCTTTCAAATTCCTTTTAATTATTTTTCAATTCTTTTCGATTCCTTCAAAACATTTTCAAAACTTACATATCTTTTCAAATTCTTTTCAACTCTTTTTAATTTTTCTTGTATACAGTAATAAGTTTTCAAAATTAATTCCATCATTCTTCTTCTACTCCCTTCTATCTTATTTTGCTCGAGGACGAGCAAAGCTTTTAAGTTTGGTATGGAAAAGCTCAGCTTTTTGCTTTCTATAACCACTAATGGCACCTAAGGCCGGAGAAACCTCTAGGAAGAGGAAAGGGAAGGCAGTTGCTTCCAACTCCAAGTCATGGGAGATGGAGAGATTCATCTCAAAAGCCCATCACTAGAAAGAGGATGGAGCAAACAAGAGACCCCACTCATGAACCTCAACAAGAGCATGAGAAAGTCCCTCATCAAGAAATCCCTGAGATGCCTCAAGGGATGCATTTCCCTCCACACAACTATTGTGAGCAATTCAACACCTCTTTAGGAGAATTGAGTTCCAACATGGAGCAACAAAGGCAAGGAAGAGACATAGAGGAGCTCAAGAACTCCATTGGTTCTTCAAGAGGAAGAAGAAGCCACCATCACTAAGGTGGACCCGTTCTTTAATCTCCTTGTTTATTTTTTTCTGTTTTTAATTTTTATGCTTTATGTTTTGTCTATATTTTTGTCTTTATTACATGATCATTAGTGTTTAGTGTCTATGTCTTAAAGCTATGAATGTTCCATGAATCTTTCACCTTTCTTAAATGAAAAATGTTTTCTAAAAAAGAAAAAGAAGTACATGAATTTCGAATTCTATTTTGAAAATAGTTTAATTATTTTGATGTGGTGGCAATACTTTTTGTTTTCTGAATGAATGCTTGAACAGTGCATATTTTTTATAGTGAAGTTTATGAATGTTAAAATTATTGGATCTTGAAAGAATAATGAAAAAAAGAGAAATGTTATTGATAATATGAAAAATCATAAAATTGATTCTTGAAGCAAGAAAAAGTAGTGAAAAACACAAAGCTTGCGAAAAAAATGGCGAAAAATAAAAAAAAGAAAGAAAAAGAAAAAGCAAGCAGAAAAAGCCAATAGCTCTTTAAACCAAAAGGCAAGAGCAAAAATCCAATAACCCATTAAACTAAAAGGAAAGGGTAAAAAAGGATCCAAGACTTTGGGCATTAATGGATAGGAGGGCCCAAAGGAATAAAATTCTGGCCTAAACGGCTAAATCAAGCTGTCCCTAACCATGTGCTTGTGTCATGAAGGTCCAAGTGAAAAGCTTGAGACTGAGTGCTTAAAGTTGTGATCCAAAGCAAAAAGAGTGTGCTTAAGAACTCTGGGCACCTCTAATTGGGGACTCGAGTAAAGCTGAGTCACAATCTAAAAAGGTTCACCTAGTTATGTGTCCGTGGCATTTATGTATCCGGTGGTAATACTGGAAAACAAAATGCTTAGGATCACGGTCAAGACTCATAAAGTAGTTGTGTTCAAGAATCAACCTACTAAACTAGGAGAATCAATAACACTATCTGAATTCTGAGTTCCTATGGATGCCAATTATTCTGAACTTCAAAGGAGAAAGTGAGATGCCAAAACTGTTCAGAAGCAAAAAGCTACTAGTCCCGCTCATCTAATTAGAACTAAGCTTCATTGATATTTTGAAATTTATTTTATTTTCTCTTCTTTTTATCCTATTTTGTTTTTAGTTGCTTGGGGACAAGCAACAATTTAAGTTTGGTGTTGTGATGAGCGGATAATTTATACGTTTTTGGCATTGTTTTTAGGTAGTTTTTAGTATGTTTTAGTTACTTTTTATTATATTTTTATTATTTATGCAAAAATCACATATCTAGACTTTACTATGATTTTGTGTGTTTTTCTGTAATTTTAGGTATTTTCTGGCTGAAATTGAGGGACCTGAGCAAAAGTCTGATTCAGAGGCTGAGAAAGGACTGCAGATGCTGTTGGATTCTGACCCTCCTTCACTCTAAGTGGCTTTTCTGGAGCTACAGAAGCCCAATTTGTGCGCGCTCAATTGCGTTGAAAAGTAGACATCTTGGGCTTTCCAGCAATGTATAATATTCTATACTTTGCCCGAGATTTGATGGCCCAAACTGGTGTTAAACGCCAGCCAGAGACCCTTTTCTGGCGTAAAACGCTGGAGCTGGCACCAGAACTGGAGTTAAACGCCTAAACTGGCATCCAAGCTGGCGTTTAACTCTAGAAAAGGTCTATGCACGTGTAAAGCTCAATGCTCAGTCCAAGCACACACCAAGTGGGCCCCGAAAGTGGATTTCTACACTATCTGCACTTAGTTACTTATTTTTTGTAATCCTTAGTAACTAGTTTAGTATAAATACTAGTCTTCCCTATTGTTTTAGAGATCTTTGGGACTTTTAGGCTTATGCCATTTGTCACATTTGGGAGGCTGTCCATTCGGCCATGCCTAGACCTTTTTCTCTTATGTATTTTCCAACGGTGGAGTTTCTACACCTCATAGATTAAGGTGCGGAGCTCTGCTGTTCTTTATGAATTAATTCAAGTACTATTGTTTCTCTTTCAATTCACGCTTACTTCTTCTCCAAGATATACTCTCGTTCTTAATTCAGTTAAATCAGAATGAAGGGGTGACCTGTGACAATCACTCACTATCTTCATTACTCGCTTAGCCAAGATCCGCGTGCCTGACAACCACAAGCGGTCTACATGATGTTCAACGTAGTCATTGGACGACAACTGGAGTATAATCTCTTAGGTCTCTAATCCACAGATTTGACTTGCCTCTCCTGACTATAGAACATTCGAATTCGTGAGATTAGAACCTTCGTGGTAGAGGCTAGAATCAATTGGCAGCATTCCTGAGATCCGAAAAGTCTAAACCTTATCTGTGGTATTTTGAGTAGGATCTGGGACGGGATGACTGTGACGAGCTTCAAACTCACGAATGTTGGGCACAGTGACAGTGTGCAAAAGGGTAGAGAGATCCTATTCCGACACAAGTGAGAACCGACAGATAATTAGCCGTGCGGTAGCTATACCTGGTATTTTTCATCCGAGACGAGAGATCCGACAGTTGATTAGCCGTACAAAAACCGTACCTGGACCATTTTCATTGAGAGGACGGATGGTAGCCATTGACAACGGTGATCCACCAACATACAGCTTTCCATTGAAGGGAGCACGCATGATTGGATGAAGACAATAGGAAAGCAGAGGTTCAGAAGCAACAAAGCATCTCCAAACGCTTATCTAAAATTCCCACCAATGAATTACATAAGTATCTTTATTTTAATTTACGTTTTATTTATCTTTCAATTATCAAAACTCATAACCAATTGAATCTACCTGACTAAGATTTATAGGATGACCATAGCTTGCTTCAAGCCGGCAGTCTTCGTGGGATCGACCCTTACTCGCGTAAGGTTTTATTACTTGGACGACCCAGTGCACTTGCTGGTTAGTTGTACCAGAGTTGTGAAAAGTGTGATCACAATTTCGTGCACCAGTGGTCTTGTCTATTTGCAGTGGGATGCAAATTACTGAAGCATTAAAGCTTCAAATGGAGGTGCAGAAATGCCTACATGAACAATTGGAGGTATATTTTATTGAACTGAACTAATGGCTTATATTACATTAACAAGTTAAACTATTTTTATCTTCCTTTGTTACTATAAATTTCAATAAGAAGAAAGTGAATATTTTATTGAACAATTGGAGGTATATTTTATTGAACTGATCTAATGGCTTCTTCTCTATCTTTTTTAGGAAAACAAGAATAAGAAAGTGTTGACAAAAGAAAACTAGTTAAAGTGAAACCAAAAATTGGTCGCTAATATCGGTCGCTAACGGTTAGCGACCGAAGTTGGTCGCTATTTTTTAATTAGCGACCAAGGTTTAGCGACCACCAGAATCGGTCGCTATTCCGGTAATTTCTTGTAGTGTTTCCTCTAATGCTACATTTTTTTCTGCTTTTTTTCTTTATTTCTTTCTTTCTTTTAGTTAAATGAATGTAAGTTCATCATCTTCCAAGTAATTTTGCAGCATTATGTGTTTCTTCTTCTTCTTTGTTTGATTTTTTTTATTCTTGTTAAGAGAGTAAAACAAGAAGAAACTTGAGAGGGTAAAAGAAAAAGGAAAAGATGAATAAGAAAAAAAGCAGCAAAAGATGAGAAGGCGGAAGAGGAAGAGTTTTGAATTACGTAGAACTTATCAGAATACACCCAAATATCTTCGTGTTACACCCGAATTTGCTGCAAATACAGAAAAATATTTTCTCTAATGCTACATTTTTCTCTTCTGAATTCAACCACACCTCAGCCACTTGATTGGATTCAAAACTATAATCAATTTCGTTCTAGTTCAATTGACAATCTGAACCTGAATTATTCATTATCTTCAACAACGAGATAACTGATGATGGAGGAGAAGAAATTCCAATGAAAAAAGAAGGACGAAGAGAAAGAAGAACGCTTGTATGTGGGAGAAACGCGTGAATATAAATGACTTGTAAAGACTTGTATGGAAAAAATGCTTGTATGTGGAGAATAATTCTTAATGTAAATAATTTAGATTATAAATAATTTACCTAAAATAATTATATTAGAATACATATAGTTTTCAATTATTATCCTACCTTCTAATTTTATCAAAATACTTATTCTACCCTTACTCTTGTAACTAAACACTAACACTAATTTTATTATACACTCCCTCCTCATTATCTCTCAGCTACACACCACACACTTCACCCACACTAACACACACATGGTACAAGAATTAGAGAGCTTGAGATAGTGGACACAAAGAGCAAAATTAGAGAAAGAGAGAGAGAGAGTGCGACAAAGAAGAGAAAGGAGAGAGATGTCCCGCCGTTATCGTCATGTGCCGTTGTCGCCCCTGAAGCTAATTGGAGGAGCCGCTATCGACGAAACAAAAAAATGCGAAGAGAGAGAGAGAGAGAGAGAAAGAAAAGAAGGGAAGGACGCGATGGTAGTGAAAGATAACACCGCTGCTTCGCCAAGCTCGTCGGAAGCCGCCCGCATCACCTTTGGGTCTGACCAGAAGAGGAGAAGAAAAGGAGGGGAGAACGTGGTTGGAGAAAGAGGAGGTCGTCTCTCCCGCTACTACAGTCATCGACACCACCACCACTGCTTCCGGAGGAGGCGGCTAGAACTGGAGTTGTTTGCCCCTGCTACTCCATTATGCTTTACTCTGTCATGGCTCTATTCTCCACCATGCTAAAGCTGTTGCAAGATGGTGTTATTCTTACTGTTTTAAATGCTTGGATCCGCTACTGTCCAAGCTTCCAGTGTTGGTCTGTTCTGCCTTATTTTTCTTAGTACGACTGATTTTTTGTTTTATTGCAATTGTTGTTATTGTTGTGAGTATTATAGTTATTATGGTTGCTGTTGACATTGTCACTATTGCTCTAATTACTGGCGTTGTGATAAATCCCAATTTTATGGTTTATATTGTGTAGAATTTGGGGGGTTTTGTCAATATTTTCCACACTTATTCACAGAAATTGCATGGTTTTGTGTTCTCTTCCTAATTTTGCTCCATGATAGAAAACATGCTTCTTTTGCCTTAAAAATGCCATATTTTGATTCTCTTCCATTGTCATTAGATGCCGTGATATGTTTGCTGAGTGTTTCAGAGTTTATAGGGTAAGAATGGCCAAGAAGAGAGAAAGGAAGCATGCTCAAATGGAAAGAACATGAAGAATTGAGCTTTGGAGAATTGGATGCAATGCGCACGCATGGTCTACGCGTGGGTGCAAGAAGCTAGGGATGGCACGCGAGAGTGACGCATTCGCGTGGATTGGCAAAATCTCCATCGACGCGTACGCATTCCTGACGCGTACGCATGGATCGCGAAATTCAAGCGAAGCGTACGCATGATGCGCAGCACGTGACCTCATTAACGAAATCATGGCTGGCAATTTCTGAGGAGCTCCAGGCCCAAATTCAGCTGGATTCTGCATGGAAAAGACCCAGGAACTCTAGGGGAAAAGGGGGATCATTCATTGTACACTTTACACACATTTTTTGGCTAGTTCTTTTGGTTCACATGTTCTAGGGAGAGAAACCCTTACTCTCTTCTAGATCTAGTTTGATTTGATCTCCCTTGTTGAATTCTAAATTGGTTTTGTTGATTCTAGTTTTAATTGTTCAATTTGGATTCTCTACTACAATTTTATTTAGATTTTGTGTTTGAATTTTGATGTTCTTGTTAGTTTCCCATTTTCTTCTCCCTTTATGAATTTCGTAGATCTTGAATTCTTACTAGTGCATTGATGTCTTCTATGGTTAATACTGTTGTTTGAGTTGTTTCTTAGTGATAATTATTAGTGGGTACTTGTAGTTCTCAATTAATTTGTAATTTGAATATGTCTTTTATTAATGCATACTATGTGTTTGATGAAATGTTTCCTTTGATTATGGAGTAGTTTTCTTTACTCTTGGCCCAGGCTAAGGGGATTGGATAAATTTGAGTCATTGGGTCTAATTGATTTAGTGATTTGAGAACCCTTGGTGGTCAAGTTGATACCCATTGACACTAATCTACTACTAACCCAATTGGTAGTTGGATTAGGACTTATGAGTTGAGATTGGTCAAGCCACTTGACGTACCTTAAGCGTTGAAGTAGACATTAAACGTACTTCAAGCATAGAGGTAGACTTAGTGAGTTTGGTTCCTCATAATTGTCAAGATATGGTTATTAGACAAGGATGGTGACCCCAATTCTTTTGCCTAGCCAAGAGTCCCTTTTATTATTCATATTTGAAAATCGAAAATCACAATTGCTTGATTCTTGTTATAGTTAATTGCTTAGTTTTAGAGTAGAAATAGATTACATGTTCTCTTGTTATATTAGAATTGCTCATACATAGTTTTAGTTACTTGATTTAGTTTCTTGTACTTCAAGATTCCTTGCATGTTAAGTCTAGTAGTTTAATTTCTTGATCATAACCCCCAACCCCGGAATTCTAACCAATGTTGATGCACATGTTTACCCATTCCTTGTAAGACGACCCGAGGTTTGAATACATCAGTTTATTTTTGGGGTTGAACTTTGTGACAATCATCTACTAAAATTTGGTTCGAGGATTGTTGTTGGTTAAGAACTATACTTACAACGGGAATTCATTGGGAAAATCTTTACCGACGATAAACCTAGCTATCACATTGTTGGTGCCCTGAGGGAGTTAGTGTTACTGCCGCCACGGGATTAGAATAGAGGGTTGTCGTATTTAGCAATTTCTACAAGTTTCGGCTAATTAAGATAAGGGATGTTTGTTTTACAAATTTAAAATGCTTTGAAAGTTTAGTAAACAGGTGCATTTAAGTTGATTAATATTTCATGGCTGAATATCTTTATTAAAGTTTGATTAATTAAATTTTGATCATTCATTATTGTTTTTAGTAATTGAATCAAATTGAGAAAGCATTGAAAATGAATAAATAACCCTGATAATAAAATTTATTAGTAACAATGCTTGAAGCCTCTTGGTGGGTGGATTAGAATTTGAACCTTTATTTGTTATCTTAATGATTGAAAAATTAATAACATAAAGACAATTAAAGATAACAAATCAAAAATATATATGTTAAGACATTGTGTGTTAATTGAACATTTGAAAAGGATTGAAAAATATTTGGTTTGAATGGAACATTTAAAGGGTGGAGAAATCTGAGCTTTAGAAAAAATTTTGCCAAAATTTGTATAAAACTTTAAATGAAATTGAAATACAACTGATGAGAATTGTTGTTGCGTTCATAAAGGTTAGAGACTTTGTCTTGGAGTTTAATTTGATTAATTCTAATTAGAGAATTATATTTTGGGAGAGTTTTAAACTTAAAATAGAGTTGAAGTTAGTTTGAAAACATGGTTAAATAAAATAAATGTTTTTGGCTTTGTTAATTTGATTAATGATATGTGCTCAGGAATGCATTTTTGTCATGTTACAGACAAGGGGTAGAATAGTAATTTTGTCATATTCAAGGATCTAAATACTAGAAGAATTATACCATGCCAATCTTGGACATCAAGGAGACCAATAGTTCGTCTCAAAAACAGTGGTGCTGAAATAACGGCAACTCACAAGGCCCATTGGGCTAAGTCAGGACAGCAAAAAGTCAAATAATGCTTTCTAAATTCAGTGGGAGGCATAATTTATCATTAAAATTCAAAATTTTAGGCCTTTGTTTTAGTTTGTTTTGCAATTAAAGTTTGTTAGAAGATTTGTTTTAGTTCTGATTTGCTTAATAGTATTTTTAGGAATTTTAAATTTAAATCAAATCTGATCTAATCCATTAGGATCAAATATGATTTAAATTTTAAAATCTTATCTTATCTTTTAATTAGTTTGTTAGGGGCCTATTTAAACACCTTTGGTGAGACCATTTACACAAATTTTTTATGAATAAAATTTTCTTAGTGCTTTATGCACATTTTTTTTAGTGTGATTAAGTGAGGTGGGTGATTTGCTTCGCTTGTTGCATGAAGAAGATTGATGTATCCAACACTATAGTGATCTGCGTAGTCGTTTCTTTTAGTTTTCATCCATCCAATCTAGGTTGTCAATGACAGGTTCTTTGAAGGTCTAGTAAGGAATCCCTTCTAGTGACCTAGGTTGCTAAGAACAGGTTTTTTAGAGGTCTAGTATAAAAACCCTTCTAGTGACCTAGGTTGCTAAGAACAGATTTCTTAGAGGTCTAGTTGGAAAATTCCTTATCTATCCTTTATGTTTCTATTATCCTAATATTTTTCAAAGGATGGAGAGGAAGAAGATCCTTTGAGCTTTGATAAGCAGATACATTGCGAATTCGGATTTGTTTTTCTTATATGTTTCCTCTCTATTGCTATAAAGTTTTGTAAGAAGGACAGAAATTGTAGCTATATAATATATGTTTGTTTATTACTATTATAAACTGTTCTTGTAAATATAGAATATTATGTTCATGTGATTGTATTTATTTATATTTATATGATCTTAAAAAAATGTCTTCTATTTTTAGCTTCGCTTTTGAAGGTTATTAATGGCCTAGAGAAGAGAGATTAAATTTATGGCTTCCTTTAAACTTGTACACTTTTTAACCTCAAACTGAACTTAGATCAGAGTTTCTGTTGAGTTTGCAAAGTGATAAAGGAGACAATTTAGTTTTGTCTCTCCACGATTGATCAGCAATAGAGTAAGCAAGTTACTTTAGAATTCTCTGAGCTATTATGACTTCTGTGAGATAAATTAAGTAGGAGATAAATTCATTTTGTTACTTATCAATTGAAAAAAACAAAAACAGAACAGAGAAGAGAAAATGACACAGCCATATATTCTGGTTCAACCACCTTGTGCGATGTGGCCTACATTCAATCTCCATCACAACTGTGGTGAAATTTTCACTATCTTTATCAAAGATTCAACCCGACGATATCAGGGACAAACCAAACTTCGACCCAAGCTTGATTTGCCTAGGTTCACTACATAGACTTTCAACCACTAAGTGCTCACCCAACTTAGCAAGAAAATTCTCTCAAAATCATGAATACTAAACAGAAATACATACAAAAGAGATTGAAATAATTTTTTGACTTTTCTCCATGATAACTCTTTTTTTCTTTTCTCTTAATGACTTTTACTGATACCTCACATAATGCCTTTTTCTATTGATAAGAAACAAAGAAAGATAAAACTGAAGAATAGAAAATCCAATGTTCAACCATAAAGGAAGAGAAGATTAAGCTCGAAAGCTATGAAAACCCAAACAGTATGCTCACTCTCCTTGTTTCAATTTCTAGTCGTTTACCCTTTTAAAAAAGAGTAAAGTTTTCAAAACTTAGGCTTAGTTGAACATCTTTGACTTTTTTCTTCTTCCCCAAAATTTAGATCAGAGACGCAAAGGAGAGATGGGACAACAGCAGTGATTGGAGTTGGCTTGAATCCTTACCTAGCTGCTTCTCATTCTTTCTTTCTTTTTTTTGTTTTACTTCAAAAAATTGAACCATTGATCAATTTTTTGGTCCCAAGTTTCAATTGTGACCTTTAATTTACAGCAGAGATACACAAGCTCTATGTTTTCTTCTTATCCGAATGGTGTATGCAGGAAAAAGGCAACTTCAACAAGCTAGAATGGTAGCACAAAGATGAAATTGCTATGGTAATTCTTCTTCTGATTCAACCTTTGATTTAATCTTTGTTTTTGGCTTCAACTCTTGACTCTTCTCTCTCTTTCCTTTTCAATATCAAGATTTGGTGATTCACCTTTTTCTTAATGCTTGAACCTATTCTGAACATTCCTTTTTGCTTGTGAAAGTTCTCTTTCTTCGTTAATTTAGGGTAGGTCACGTGGGTTACAATCAGAAGAGAGAAGAGATTTTTGGTTTTGGGGTGTTGGGCACATTGGACATGGTTAAAAATCCAAAAGTTTTGTTGATTTATGTGTTTATTGTGCAATGAAGATGAGTGCTTTCTATGGACATTTGGGCTTGTTATTGAATATATTAATTTTTTCCACAATAAACACATAAATCAGCAACACTTTTGGATTTTTAACTCAATTATAATATTTGTTATCATCAAATTATTGTTTTTGTTAATTTTCTCAAACTCAACAATTTTTAAAGGCTCCTACATATTATATTTATATATAAATAAGTCACCTTAACGTCCTCGCTCTTAGAATAGTGCAACCATAAACATGACATTCTAGTGGTGAGGGTGTTACAGCAAACATGGCAAACACAAAGGCAATACCAAACCTCATTATTTCTTCACTAAAGCTCTCAGCTCAAGGTGAATTAAGTTGAAAAGCTCCAATAATATGCTATAATCACCAGGCCAAATATATCATATGTCATGAACAAGATCTCGGAATATTGATATGGAATTTTACAATATCGCATAACTACCGACAAGTGCACCAGGTCGTACCAAGTAATAAACTCACAGTGAGTGAGTGTCGATCCCACGAGGATTAAGGAATTAAGCAAGCAATGATTGATTGATTATTCTAGTTAGGCAATTCATAGTTTGATTAGGAACAATTGATAATAGAGACATGAAATATAAATGCCTTAAGCAATAAACAAATGGAATCAATAAATGACTTGAAAATAAAGAACATAAATATAAATTGCTGAGAATTTAAATTGCTAGAATGTAAATACTGGAAAGATAAATTGCAAGAATGTAAGAAAAGAAATCTAAATGAGCATTAATTGAAAGCAATTAATAAAGAAAGGGAATAAGAGAATAAGGAAATATCATTGGGGTATAAAGATATTGAATTCTCTGGATCAAATAGTTTTTCATCTCAACTTCAATTATGCAATCATTGATCTCTTGTCAAATTATAAGTGATTGAATTCTAATGTCTTGGTAATTCAAACTCTCTTAACTTGATTAATTTCCAATTCCTTGATCTAATTGCTCATGAGAAGAGATGAAGATTGATCTCTGATTTAGAATCACACAATTTCATGAATCAAGCTATGAGTTGATTGTATGTCACATATCAATACTAAAACCCAAAATCACCAAATTTGGAGAAAGATCTTCTAACTCAATTCCTATGATCCCTTTCAAATGAGATTCAAACTATCTTTCAATAGATTTGAATTCTTGGAATGAAGAACGAAGATTCTTTATAAAGAAGCAAATGAAAGATGAATTAAAGATGAAGAATAAATCACAATTGATCCATTAAATTCAATAAAGCTCTTTCTCCAATGAAAATGGAATTAGCCACTCATAGCTTACAAAATGTGAAAGATAAGAATAGGAGAAGAGTGGAATCAAAGAGATCAAAGTTAGCCCACTTCCCCAATGAAAAGAGAATTAGTCACTCATGGCTTACAAAATGTGAAAAGTGGAATAGAAGAAGAGTAGAGGAAGAGAGATCCGAGAGCGCCCCTCAAGTGTCCCATTCATCCTCTATTTATAACCTATCTAAATTACTAATTCAAATGAAATTCAAATTACATTAAATTCAATACTAAATTGAGATTGATTTCTTGGGCTTGATCCATTTGGAAGTTTGGATAATTGAGGAATGAGTGAGGAATTTGAAGCTTAGGGGCTTGGATGTGGAGCAAAATGCAACACCACACTTTTCCATTAAAGAATTTCCCAATTTGGCCTCTATGTCATGCCATGCCAAGTGAGGGATGTGGGACGCCTGCAATGTTGCTACAATTCATGGCCCAAATTATGCTTCTGTTTTGCTTTAGCGTGGGACATCACAAAACTGGCGTGGAACATGAAACAGGAGCTATGCGTACGTATGAATTTGCTAAATTCATCACCACTTGTGCTTACGCATGCCTCATGCGTACGCACAAATGCCGTTGGATGGCAAAGCTTCCAAGATCAAATATATTGATTTTTGGTCTTTGGAAAAAGTGTGTCCCAAGCTTTCAAAGTGTATCCTTTCTTCCAAAGTGTGTCCTTGGCTTCCTCTTTTGTTCTTTTGATACTTGTTTCATTTCCTACACTTATCAAAACTCAAAACAACTTCAAAGAGCATTGATCAAAACAATAAAAATTTCAATTAAAACAAGAAACATCTCTAACTTAAATTTATGAAAAGAAATTCTAAGAACATTGATTAAAAACACAATTCATGGCCCAAATTATGCTTCTGTTTTGCTTTAGCGTGGGACATCACAAAACTGGCGTGGAACATGAAACAGGAGCTATGCGTACGTATGAATTTGCTAAATTCATCACCACTTGTGCTTACGCATGCCTCATGCGTACGCACAAATGCCGTTGGATGGCAAAGCTTCCAAGATCAAATATATTGATTTTTGGTCTTTGGAAAAAGTGTGTCCCAAGCTTTCAAAGTGTATCCTTTCTTCCAAAGTGTGTCCTTGGCTTCCTCTTTTGTTCTTTTGATACTTGTTTCATTTCCTACACTTATCAAAACTCAAAACAACTTCAAAGAGCATTGATCAAAACAATAAAAATTTCAATTAAAACAAGAAACATCTCTAACTTAAATTTATGAAAAGAAATTCTAAGAACATAGATTAAAAACATAAATTTTTTAATAAAAACCAAGGTTGCGAAAACCGGACCGGTTATCGAACCGGTCAAGTAACTGGTTCAATGGTTCAATGGTTCAACCGTGGTTGAACCGTGGTTGAACCGGTTTAATTAAATATAGAGTGAAATTAAAAAAAAAATCAATACATAATCATAGTTCATAGAATTCATATGGCATTCAAGTATTCAAGAGAGCAGAATTGAAGAAATAAAAAAATTGAACATTGCGGAATTAAAAAACCCAGAATCCAGACCAATATATCAACTCATAGTTCATAGTTCATAGAATTCATATGGCATTCAAGTATTCAACATAGCAGAATTGAACATTGGAGAATTGAACTAATGGAGATTGAAAAACCCAGAATTGAAAAACCCAGAATTGAAGAACCCAGAATTGAAGAACCCAGAATTGAAGAACCCAGAATTGAAGAACCCAGAATTGAAGAACCCAGAATTGAAGAACCCAGAATTGAAGAACCCAGAATTGAACAGATTCAAATTTTTTAACATTGCAGAATTGAAAAACCCAGAATCCAGACCAATATATTTCATCATATGGCATTCAAGTATTCAACAGAGCAGAATTGAAGAAATCAAAAAATGAAAAACAAAATTATTCAAGTATTCATTATTGAACAGAGCAGAATTCAAGTATTCAAGTATTCAAATTCAAGCTACAACAAATTTATTCACATTTGATTAATCATATAAAAAACAAAATTAAAAAATTAAAAAAATTAAAAAAACAAGAACAGAAGAACTGAAGTCTGAGGAAGTGAGGAACACAAAGCCAGAACCAAAAATGAAAAGTTGAAAACAATGCCAAAAAGTAGAAACCCAGAACTTACCCGCGACGTGAGTGAGCAGCGACGGTGAGTGGCCCGCGACGGTGACTGACCCGCGACGGAGAGTGCCCGCGACGGTGAGTGCCCGCGACGGTGACTGGCCCGCGATGGTGACTGGCCCTAGCACCGGCGTCGGTTTGGATTCACGGAGGTTGTTCATCGACGGGGAGTGGGAGTGTTCTTGCCTCTTGGCTTCTTAGTTCTTGCTTCTTTCTTGGATTACCAGATTAGGGATTAGGGTATCACCAATTCAACACGCGTTTTTCAGTTTTCAGTTTCACCCTTTTTTTTTAAAAAAAAAAAAGAAAATTCAAAACGGGATGCGGTGGCGATGGCGATGGCGGTGGGCTTCACTGATGGCTGTGGGTGGCGATGGTGATTTCTGGAGCTTGGGTGAATGGTGGTGATTTCTGGAATCTGGAGAGGGGAAGGGAAACTGATTAGGGCTTCGACGCTGCGTTCCTTTTTTACGCGTTTTTTTTTTTAATAGAAAAAAACGACGTCGTTTAGCATTTTAGTTTTCAAACTAAAAACCGTTAAAAAATCGGACGGTTCTCCCGGTTTACCAGTTAACCGCCGGTTCGACCGATTTTTTACCGGTTTTTTACCAGACGGTTTTTTATGTTACCCGGATCGGCTAGGTGACCGGTTCCCGGTTATTCCGGTTGAATCGGCCGGTCCGGTCCGGTTTTCAGAACTATGATAAAAACACTAAATCACTACACTGTTAAAGAAACAACAACTAAAAATTACTAAAAATGCGCATGCATTAAATATATGCAGAATCCTCTAGAGTGTCACTGGTGTACGACGAAGCGAAACATGCACTAACTAGCTCGTACACAGAACCACATTGTCTTCATTTTCATAAAATTCATGAGATTAGGTTGAGGTTGATAGCAATTTTTATTTTAATTGGATGCTGTCGTGGATGATAGAAAATCCAGAAGTAGTTTCTACGTTTATTTGTGTCCTAACTTGGTCTCAAGGGCAAGTCGCAAGAAAATTTTTGTGCCATGCTCGAGCACATAACCAGAATATAGAAATCTAGCATTAACTCTCACTAAACTACTAAAGTCATCTACAATTCTTTTTTACTAAGATGAGAGTCAATTACAATGCAAAACCAATGATTAATTGTGGTAGTGAAAGTGCAGTGGCTATGACAGCAAATCTACGAATGCACGACGGTTTGAAGTCTTTTAAACTTGAGACAGCAGAATATAGAAGTCTAATAACATTAACTCTCACTTGGCAAGTTCAGCCTATGAAAGATATTGAGACAAGCTTACGGTGGTGTAGAGAAATCCCCATGAGTTCAAAGGGGCACGTAAGGGAGTTATAAGAGAGACAATAGTTAGTTAGGCAGTTTGAAGAGTTAGTTACTAGTGCCAACCGATCTTATTAATGCTCACTATATGTATATATAGTAATGTCAAGTATAAGAAGTCATCTAATTCAAGGATAGTCAATTTCTTTCTCAATTATGTTTTTAATATCTCTTTTCTCTTTCTTTCTCTTCCTTTCTTCTCACACTTTTTGTCTAGCTAATTTGAGTCTCCTGGAACTAATACATAAAAAAGAATATTACATTAGGGAGATAATTCTAAAAAAAAGTTCTATAAAACTATGGACTCTCCCAATATATATTAGTTTTTGTAGTGACAATTTCTAAAAATCTTGTAACTTTTTGTATTAGTGTTTTCATTGAAATTCGATCAACCGAAAAAGATTACTTGCAGAAAAATCTCGCCAGTGGATGATTCTAATTGATAAAAGGTCGAATGAAGTGATATTGAATGAAGTACCGCAATGTAGAGCCATTGAGACTAATACTTAAAAATAAATCTCACATCTGAGCGCCAACAACTAAAGAAAAAAACTTAGACTCTTCCAAGGCCTTGTAACTCATGATTATATATTTTTCATTTTCATCCTGAAATGAAAAATATGTAATTGCCGAAGTAGTGCACACACTACAAAGTGTGGGATAATTGTATTCTTTAATTTGCAGTCCTTGCATTTTACCAAATTAAACACGAACCTCTGCCATCTGCCGTGCGTAGTGCTTAATAATTAGTTAATAGTTATTCATTTTGGTAACAGTTGATAATATAATGATCAAACACTACTGGATTAGGTTGAATGTTGCAAATTAATTAAATTGAGTGATCATCACCATATTTCTGAATTCAATTTTGAGCAATTATTCCATCACTTTCCAGCAAGAAAGCAGCGGAATCGAGTGAAGTAGGATTATTCTTTCCCTTTCACTATAGAACAAATTAAAGAAATGAGCATTATTGCATAGAAAATAAATAAGCCCGAATGATTGACTTCAAAAAGTAGAGCTACAAAACATTAATTAATTTGACATGCGTTTACAGGTAGATGATGGATTAATAACATTACCACCCATTAATTAGCAAATTATATTTCGACAACAAAGACAGTAGGTGGCTGAAGATTCTCATAATTAAGCCTTAGCTTTTTCTTACCACATTAAACTTGACCATTATACATAGTAGTTGAGAGGATATATAATTATACGAAGGATTTAGTTAATATATGTTTTAAGAGTACATAATAAATTTATTATTAATAAAAAATTTTAAATATTTTTATTTAATAAATATAAAATAAATATATTAAAAATGTAAATTTTTTATATTTTTAATAAAAAAATTTATTTTGTAATCTTAATATATGTTCTAAAAGATAAATCCTTATATTTATAAGGATACGGGTATAGTGGAGAAAAATAAAATGATTACTAATTAATCAATGTTGGTAATTTTTGTGCTATTATTATGCATGCTGCGTGAATGGATTATTAAAATTGGTTATGCCCGACATATGGTAGTGAGTGTCAATTAATTAATAAAGTAACACTTGAGTCATATATATAATTAGGAAGACAAAGGAGGGGGGCAGATTGTACAAGAGTAGTGAAACAAACAAAAGGTTTAACTCGAACTATGTAACATTTTTTTTAATATTATTATTTTGTGTTCGTGAGACGTGAGATTCTTCTGTCTTTTCGCTATTTTTTTTTAGCGGTAGGAGGCAAATTTGGCGTGCGTAAGATTTGTTATTTATCGTTTAGTCTATGCTTTTGTATCTTATGCTGTTACCATTTGCTCTTTTTACAACATTTAAGCCAAAGTAGTTAACTGCACGTTCGTATATATATAATATGATATTGATATTATAAGATAAAGTTCTACATACGCGATAACCAAACACGTATATTATACAAAGAAAGAAAGGAAACTAATTTGTTATTACAAATAGCATTTTTTTAACGGTAATTCTAAAAAAATAAAAAAAAAATATAGTCGAAACTTGTATAAATTATAAAACTATGATTAATATTTTGATTAAAAATGGCACTGACGTT
>NC_029790.2:83015101-83017243 GCF_000816755.2 Arachis ipaensis
AAGCACGTCACCAAATAATTTATCATCCGAATTATATATGAAAATCAAATTGATAATATGAGGGCTAACACTACAAAAATCGATAACAAGGTTAGGGATTTACAAAACCTTTCTTAAGATTATAGAAAAAACGTTTATATTTGTGTGATATATAAAACAATTATCATATTATTATTATTTTTATATAATATATATATATATATATATATATATATATGAGCAAAAAAAGTCCAACTGTATGTTTTAAAGTAAATTTTTTTTTAATATTTGATTAAATGTTCTTGTATTTAGTACTTTTTTTTGCACTTCCTCTTAGTTAAAAATATAATCATTATATTTTTTTAGTTATTATTGCTAGGGGTGTTTACAGATGGGATATGGCTGAAATTTCTATCCAATCCGCACTAAACTCATTAGATCAAATTCGATATTCGCACTTTTTATGTTTGGATCAGATATCAAATATATCCATAAAATAAAAAAATATAAAAATTTTTATTTTTATAAAAAAAGTCAATAATTTTTTTTGTTTACTTTTTTAAACATATTTACTTCTATCTGATTAGAGTGTGGATCTGATTCGATCCAATCCGATCATCTTACAGATCAGATCATATTCTCAAATTACAGATCAGATACGGATAAATACTGTGGATTTATATGGATATGATCTAATCTATGAACACTCCTAACTATTACTATAGGTTCATTGTTGCAAAAGAATGTTTCTTTTATTATAAACTATTATTAGATTTTAATTACCATTAAAACAACTGAATGGTCAACTTAATTACCATGATTATATCCATAGTTGTAAAAATCGAACTGGATCGGTTGGTTCGACCAGAAAACTAGTGAACCGGACTAGAACTGGATTATAGTCCAGGTAAGAATCGGTGCAAACCGGTCTAACCAAACTGGTCTGCTTGAAAAATTTTTTAAAATGTCTCCACAAGGTCTCGAACCAAGAACCTTGTAGCAAAAGTAACCTCTACTTGCCACTTAGCCATTACACTTCTAAGTACTATATTTGACAAATACTAATTATATAGTATACATAAATATCTAATTTAATTTAATTTTTGTTTTTTCTATTTTTAAAATTAATTATATTTTAATTATATACCATTATTAATATAAATATAAATTTCACTAAAAATTTATTAATTTACTTGATCTATTTTATTGCTAGTATTGTGATTAAGGTTATTTGTTTTGATGTTAGTGTTAAAATCTACTGATATTATAGTTAGATGATAGGCTTTGTGAATTAATTATTTTTTATTGTGTCAAAATAAGATACTATTATAGTATTAAAATTTTATGATTTTTTTATATTAGTTATTTTTAGAAGTTGAGACTTGATTCTTCATAAAATGTTAGTGAAGATATGCATTTCAAATTTTAATTTTAAGTTTTTAACTATTTTATATTTTATATTTACATGAGACCAGTTTTATCGGTTCAACCAGTGATTTATCAGTTGAACCAATAAACCAGTGAACCAGTAGCTTGATCGGTTCAATCACTGATTCAGTTCTAACAATTATATTTCAATCTAATTTCAAAAATTTCGATTTACTCAATTTAATAGTTATGACTCACAATTGGTTCCTAATCAAGCAACAACAAATTATGTCTCCCAATTGGTTCCTAATCAGTTCTAACAATTATGTCTCCCAACTTAATAGTTATGACTCACATTGGTTCCTAATCAGTTAACGACATGCTGAAATGGACTAACGACTGCTACATTATACATTCTAGCGACTATTTGATGTGACAATTGAAATTTTTTTTACCTTATTTTTTTTTCAACTAAACACTAAAAACTCTAATATGAGTCACGGATACCTAAGTTAAAAAATCAAACTAAGTAAATTGAAACTTTAAAAATCAGATTAAAGCTCGAATATAACTTCAAAACAGAACTTTAACTTATGTAGTGATTAATTTAAATGAAAATCAAATAAATCAAAATTCAACATAATTTTTATCAATGTTTTCAAATTCGAAATTTCTATACAAAAATTAACTAGAATTTGTCTTTAAATTAAAAATTTAATGAAATAGTGACTTTAATTATCTTAACCAATGTCCTAATTAATTGCTTTTATGTCTTAAAAAAACCGTATATGAGAA
>NC_029790.2:83017447-83017871 GCF_000816755.2 Arachis ipaensis
GTTTGAGCTTGTTTTATATATATATATATATTTATGAATGTGATATATTTTTTATGTAAATAATCTTTTAAAAAAATCTAATAGTTAATTTATTACTTTTTTTGTTTTAGTCCAAATTAAATATTTTTTAGTGTTTTTGAAAAGAAAATCTTTTGAGAAATTTAATAATATGTGATGAGGAACACCGAATAAATTATACAGAAACCAATTAAAACATAATATGAAAACATCTTTAAAAAAAGACGTTTTAAGCGTGTTTATCTGAGTGGCCTCCTTAAGCCAAAGGTAGTCATTTTTGAAAGCACATTGCTAGATGTATTTTTCAATAACTAACGTCAATGCGAGACTATAGTTACCAGCCAGTTTATAGAAAAAATATACATGTTAAGGAGTGGAGCCTTAACTAAATTTCAAATATTATATT
>NC_029790.2:83018034-83018784 GCF_000816755.2 Arachis ipaensis
ATAATAAGAAAGAATGGTGGATACCCAAAAAAGAAAGCATAATGCACACCATCACCAAAAATAAAGAAGAATTATTGTTAATATTTTCTTGATTTATATGACTACTAATTGAAAATATCTAGATCAAGGATACATGTAGTATTGATTCATCAGAACACGACAACAACTTAGAATTCAAATTGCATCCAAAAGAGTTAACTCGCATGGCTTCATCGATCAACATAAGCTTAGCTTGTAATTACATGCAATTCCTGCCGTGCGTCCACAGGTAGGTAATTATCATTTGATAAAAATTTAGTATATTCATAAATCATTTAGCCTGTAGCTAAATATGGATTGTATGAAGACATATATCAATTGGAGGATGCATAATCTTATAAGTAGTAATAGTCTTCTACCATTATCAAAATAAGGACAATTTCATTTCGTTCATATAATATTGAATAAATATTTTTTTTTTATTTCAGATCATCTGTTTGAAAGACAAACTTTTTTTCTACAGTTCGAAAATTTTTAGTCGACTCTTATTCATCTAAGTAATTGAGTCTAAGTGGCTCTTACTATTAATTTTAGAGGCCCTTAACATATTAACAAGTTGTTTTTTATGGAGAGCCTACTTAGATCAATTACTAGGATAGTTATAGACTGAGATAAGAGATTTTCAAATTGTATAAGGATGCTTTGTTCATCGTACAAATAGTGAGAGATCGCAAATGATATTTACTCTATAATTTTTTAATAAATATTATA